>NC_143041.1:35022446-35062446 GCF_057628025.1 Oncorhynchus mykiss
CGATAAACTTACACAAATGCTTGTCTAGCTTTGGCTGTAAAGCATATTTTGAAAATCTGAGATGGCAGGGTGATTAACAAAAGGCTAAGCTGTGTCTCAATATACAGTGCCTTGCGAAAGTATTCGGCCCCCTTGAACTATGCGACCTTTTGCCACATTTCAGGCTTCAAACATAAAGATATAAAACTGTATTTTTTTGTGAAGAATCAACAACAAGTGGGACACAATCATGAAGTGGAACGACATTTATTGGATATTTCAAACTTTTTTAACAAATCAAAAACTGAAAAATTGGGCGTGCAAAATTATTCAGCCCCTTTACTTTCAGTGCAGCAAACTCTCTCCAGAAGTTCAGTGAGGATCTCTGAATGATCCAATGTTGACCTAAATGACTAATGATGATAAATACAATCTACCTGTGTGTAATCAAGTCTCTGTATAAATGCACCTGCACTGTGATAGTCTCAGAGGTCCGTTAAAAGCGCAGAGAGCATCATGAAGAACAAGGAACACACCAGGCAGGTCCGAGATACTGTTGTGAAGAAGTTTAAAGCCGGATTTGGATACAAAAAGATTTCCCAAGCTTTAAACATCCCAAGGAGCACTGTGCAAGCGATAATATTGAAATGGAAGGAGTATCAGACCACTGCAAATCTACCAAGACCTGGCCATCCCTCTAAACTTTCAGCTCATACAAGGAGAAGACTGATCAGAGATGCAGCCAAGAGGCCCATGATCACTCTGGATGAACTGCAGAGATCTACAGCTGAGGTGGGAGACTCTGTCCATAGGACAACAATCAGTCGTATATTGCACAAATCTGGCCTTTATGGAAGAGTGGCAAGAAGAAAGCCATTTCTTAAAGATATCCATAAAAAGTGTCGTTTAAAGTTTGCCACAAGCCACCTGGGAGACACACCAAACATGTGGAAGAAGGTGCTCTGGTCAGATGAAACCAAAATTGAACCTTTTGGCAATATTGCAAAACGTTATGTTTGGCGTAAAAGCAACACAGCTCATCACCCTGAACACACCATCCCCACTGTCAAACATGGTGGTGGCAGCATCATGGTTTGGGCCTGCTTTTCTTCAGCAGGGACAGGGAAGATGGTTAAAATTGATGGGAAGATGGATGGAGCCTAATACAGGACCATTCTGGAAAAAAACCTGATGGAGTCTGCAAAAGACCTGAGACTGGGACGGAGATTTGTCTTCCAACAAGACAATGAATAATTTTGCACGCCCAATTTTTCAGTTTTTGATTTGTTAAAAAAGTTTGAAATATCCAATAAATGTCGTTCCACTTCATGATTGTGTCCCACTTGTTGTTGATTCTTCACAAAAAAATACAGTTTTATATCTTTATGTTTGAAGCCTGAAATGTGGCAAAAGGTCGCAATGTTCAAGGGGGCCAAATACTTTCGCAAGGCACTGTATTTCATTTGTGATTTTCATGAATAGGAATATTTTCTAGGGATATTTATGTCCGTTGCGTTATGCTAATTCGTTTCAGGCGATGATTACGCTCCCGCATGCGGGATGGGGAGTCAGTAGAGGTTTTAATGTATACTGAATTAAGCGTACATTTTCGTTAACTGTAATTTTGTTAGTTATGTTCCAACATTCCCTCCATCTTGTGACAATATCAGTTATTTTTATATCTTGGTTCCAATAGTTTATATTTGTTTCTACGAGATTGTCAGTTGTATAGGCTCACTGGAAGATTTTGTATGCAGTAAAAAAAACATTTCAAATTTATATTTTGTGATATTAAACTTTTAAGTTGGATTTATTTGAAAATATTGGTCAACCCAAAATTGCTTTTTAAAGTTGTCTAGGAAATACATAGATTTCCTATTACCAAGTCATTTACGGTTTCTATGTGTTTAGTTTGAATTGGTATTACCGAAAACAAATGTAAACATTTTGGCAGCCATGCCATTCTAAAGAGGTTCATTCTAACTGTAAGATTTAGGATAAGAATATTCCATGTAATTAGATCTTCATATGGTTGAGTAATGGAATAAATCTTTATATATTTGTTGTTTGTTTTCACTTATATTGCCATGATTTACTTTTTTTTCCCACGTAAATGTTATAACCTGAGATTTTTGAGTATTAAAAATTGGTCAGGTTCATCAGGAGATCAGTTTAGTTTAAATTCACGTTTACCAATACTGATACCTGTTACGTTTAGGTCCTGTCTAATTCTTTCTGCAAGTGGTTACAATTGCCAGGGGGTCGGGGGGACATCCTAGTCTAGTGCCCCTTTCTAAAGCAATTTCATCAGATAATGTATTATTTGTGTATATTTTTCTTTAGGACGCTTACACAATATGTTTATAAAATAGATATTTTAAGCTGGAAAGTTTAAAGTTTCCAATGTTTTGAATAGAAAAGGCCATTCAACACAATCAAAAGCCTTTTTTCGGCATCAACAGCCATTATTGATTAATCTATATCTGTCTCTTCAAAGGTTGCAAGTTCAAATCCAGCGATAGAATGTCACGTTTTAGATTTTGTTTTAAGCCTATCCCAAACCTTAAGCCTAACCTTAAAAACATGGAGTTAATGCCTAAACGTAAACACTTTGAATTGGACATTTGCAACAATCTTGAATTTATTTGTTTGAAAAAACATGGATGAACGTCTGTTTCTGACGTGAGACTGTGAGAGCTAGTTGCCTGAGACACCCTCGGCGAGTGGGGTCACGGCATGGGATCAAACATTATCAAAGGTGACCCGAGAGGGTTAAATGCCTTGCTCAAGGGCAGATCTTTTTTACCTAGTCGGCTCAGCTTTTCCGTTACTGGCCCAATGTTCTAACTGCTAGGCTGCATGCCAATCCCTCTCCCTTCTGACACCCTCCACCCATCATTGATGTGTTGCAAATATTATATAGAACCAGTGGGCAACAACAACACATCACTGATCTTATGGAAACATGTCTCAATGTACCACTAGGGATCATAGAGAGATTTATAGAGACAATAGAAATGCATTACTTTTGCCTGCTGCGTGTCTTGAATCTATCAGTTTGTTCTTCTACTCTCTATACTAATCTCATGAAACATAAGCTCTTCTCCTGTCCTTCTTCACCCCAAGCATCTGTTGTACAGTACAGTACAATTAGCACATAATGCATGCTAATAGGGACCCATTTGGAAGATATAAAGATATAGAAGAAGGAAATAATGGGACAGAGTTGCTCCACAACAACAAAGACATGAACATCAGATGAACCTTGTAGCTACCTCACGATGGTATGACAAGGATTAAGGATGTTATACTTTGATATATATTTTTCCCTCTTCTTTTTTTGTGTGTCAGTTTCATCTGACATTCCTACAAGTTTAATGAACAGAGGGTGAAAGAAAAGGACATGAGCTAAAACGATTCATAGATAAGATGAAGATTACTTTATTGGTCAATTGCACGCAAGGTCCAAACTGAAATTTGACTTCCGTTTTTAACCCAACTGCTCAGAAAGACACACATACATACACAAGCACATACACTTTTTTTGGTTGTTCGGTAGAGGTGCAGGGGGCTGCCACATTTGGAGCACCGGGAGCTGTTGTTGTGTGTTGTTAAGTGCCTTGCTCAAGGGGCCCAATGGCAGGCAATGGCATTTAGGTTTTGATAGCAGCAACCCTCCAGTTGCCAGCTCAATTCCCGCCCAATTCTTTCCTGTCCGAACACGGGATTAAAACTGTAGTCCATTTTTCGTTGTTACAGCGAATGAAGGATTAATTTATCTTCAATGAGCGGACTGGTCTGTGGGGGAGGGAGTACCGTACAGTGAGATTCACTACTTAGCAGACTAGGATGGGGAGGGAGTATAGAGTTCAGAGAACAGTGAGATTCACTACATAACACACTGAGATGGGCAGGGTTATAGAGTTCAGAGAACAGTGAGATTCACTACATAACACACTGAGATGGGCAGGGAGTATAGAGTTCAGAGAACAGTGAGATTCACTACATAACACACTGAGATGGGCAGGGAGTATAGAGTTCAGAGAACAGTGAGATTCACTACTTAGCGTTTGTATTAGCGCTCTTGTCTGTACTGTGCTGACACTGATGTGTCTTTGTCCAGACAGATTAACCTTCATTAAGGATTATCAGACTAATAGTCCAGCGCCCAATGAGGTCTATCAAACTATACACACGACCCATGAATCATCAGTTAGTGTCATTACCAGTAGATATACAGTGGCCAATCTATATACTGTAACCTAATACCAACCCTAAATGTACAGTACATTAAGGCTTATTTGTAACGGTTTTCCTCCTCTTCTGAGGAGAAGTAGGAAAGATCGGACCAATGCGCAGCATGGTAAGTGTCCATATTTTAATGAAATATAACCGAACACTGAATACAAAAGAACAAGAGAAATAAATGAAAACCGAAACAGTTCTGTATGGTAAAACACAGACACAGAAAACAGAAAATAACTACCCACAACGCATAGTGGGAAAACAGCCTAAGTATGGTTCTCAATCAGAGACAACGATCGACAGCTGCCTCTGATTGGGAACCATACCAGGCCAAACACAGAAATACAAAACCTAGAATACACAACATAGAATGCCCACCCCAACTGACGCCCTGACCAAACTAAAACAGAGACATAAAAAAGGAACTAAGGTCAGGACGTGACATTATTAGTCTGTACTCCAGCACCAATGGTGTCTATGAAACACAACCCATGGAACAACCTCTGAATCCCATGAGTCACTGGTTAGCGTCACACATGCAGTAGATGTACAATAAGCATTTTATATAACCTAAAACCAACCCTAAATGTACGTTAAGGATTATTAGAGTGTAGTCCAACACAATCAAACACCTGACCCAGGGAACAACCCATCAGTTATCGGTTAGCCTTACTCACGCAGTAAATATACTGTAGGTCCACCATTTTATGGGTTTTGTTTGGTACGTAGGTCTATCGCTCTGCTGTTTTTCAATAGAGCAGGAATTTCTACGCGGTATTTACAGTTGAAGTTGGAAGTTAACATACACTTATGTTGGAGTCATTAAAACTCGTTTTTCAACCACTCCACACATTTCTTGTTAACAAACTATAGTTTTGGCAAGTCAGTTAGGACATCTACTTTGTGCATGACACAAGACATTTTTCCAACAAATGTTTACAGACAGATTATTTAACTTATAATTCACTGTATCACAATTCCAGTGGGTCAGAAGTTTACATACACTAAGTTGACTGTGCCTTTAAACAGCTTGGAAAATTCCAGAAAATTATGTCTTGGCTTTAGAAACTTCTGATAGGCTAATTGACATCATTTGAGTTAATTGGAGATGTACCCGTGAATGTATTTCAAGGCCTAACTTCAAACTCAGTGCCTCTTTGCTTGACATCATGGGAATATCAAAAGAAATCAGAACTCAGAAAAAAAGACCTCAGAAAAAAATGTAGACCTCCACAAGTCTGGTTCATCCTTGGGAGCAATTTCCAAATGCCTGAAGGTACCATGTTCACCTGTACAAACAATAGTACACAAGTATAAACACCATGGGACCACGTATCCGTCATACCGCTCAGGAAGGAGACTTGTTCTGTCTCTGTACTTTGGTGCGAAAAGTGCAAATCAATCCCAGAACAACAGCAAAGGACCTTGTGAAGATGCTGAAGGAAACAGGTACATAAGGATCTATATCCACAGTAAAACGAGTTCTATATTGACACAACCTGAATGGCCGCTCAGCAAGGAAGAAGCCACTGCTCCAAAACCGCCATAAAAAAAGCCAGATTACGGTTTGCAACTGCACTTGGGGACAAAGATCATACTTTTTTTGGTCTGATGAAACAAAAATAGAACTGTTTGGCCATCATGACCATCATCATGTTTGGAGGAAAAAGGGGGAGGCTTGCAAGCCGAAGAACACCATCCCCATCGTGAAGCACGGGGGTGGCAATGTCATGTTGTGGGGATGCTTTGCTGCAGGAGGGACTGGTGCACTTCAGAAAATAGATGGCATATTGAGGTAGGAAAATTATGTGGATATATTGAAGCAACATCTCAAGACATCAGTCAGGAAGTCAAAGCTTGGTCGCAAATGGGTCTTCCAAATGGACAATGACCCCAAGCATACTTCCAAAGTTGTGGCAAAATGTCTTATGGACAACAAAGGCAAGGTATTGGAGTGGCCATCACAAAGCCCTGACCTCAATCCTAAAATGTGTGTGCGAGAAGGGGGCCTACAAACCTGACTCAGTTACACCAGCTCTGTCAAGAGGAATGGGCCAAAATTCACTCAACCGATGTTAAACAATTTAAAGGCAATGCTACCAAATACTACTTGAGTTTATGTAAACTTCTGACCCACTGGGAATGTGATGAAAGAAACAAAAGCTGAAATAAATTCTCTTTCCTATTATTCTGACATTTCACATTCTTAAAATAAAGAGGTGATCCTAACATACCTAAAACAGGGAATTTTTTACAAGGATTAAACATCAAGAATGTTGAAAAATTGAGTTTAAATGTATTTGGCTCAGGTGAATGTAAACTTCCGACTTCAACTGTATCTCTCTGTTGTAACACACCTGAATCAGCTAATCAAGGTCATAGTGAGCAGCTAATTAGTAGAATCAGATATATAAGATTAGGGTTAGGTTGAAGCAAAATCCAGCTGGAGGGTTGCTATTCAGGAGGAGGGTTGGTGTATGTCTGGACCCCCTCCCTTTCCTTCCTTTAGTTGGGGTGGAGAGAGAAAGATAGTTGTTATGGGGAGGTAGTCACGAACGCTGACGATTGTTTAACAGACAATGTTGGTCTTTTCATTTGTCCTTAATGAATAAAATAGCATAAAGGAACTTTGAAAATCCCTTTTTTTGAGTGTGGAACCTCAACTATTTATTCATATGTCATGGTAGTGCCATCCCATATCGCTCCCATCCCAGAATGCTTCACTCTCCTCTCCGCATCTGCCTGTATCTTCTTTAACAGTCCATCACCAAGGCAAAGCGAAGGAAATTATAAACCCAGGGAGAAATGGCGCCTGAAACAAGTGTTTAAAATTATGGCCGCTCTTATAAACTCTACTCAAGCGTACCCAAGGGTAAAATTAGACGGACAAAAAACAACCTTAAAGTGGTGAGAGCCTAGCTTCATGATGGTACAGCAGGGGAGAGAGAGAGACAGGGAGAGGGGGGCGGGTGAGCGAGAGCGATGGGAGGGGTATGGAAGGTGAAGCGAGATAGATAGCTAGAAAGAGTGAGTAATAGAGTGAGGGGGGGAAAGGGGAGAGAGAGTGAGAGTGAGAGCGAGAAAGATATCGTGATGGGGAGAAAGATATCGTGATGGGAGAAAGATATCGTGATGGGGAGAAAGATATCGTGATGGGGAGAAAGATATCGTGATGGGGAGAAAGATATCGTGATGGGAGAAAGATATCGTGATGGGGAGAAAGATATCGTGATGGGGTGAAAGATATCGTGATGGGAGAAAGATATCGTGATGGGGAGAAAGATATCGTGATGGGAGAAAGATATCGTGATGGGGAGAAAGATATCGTGATGGGGAGAAAGATATCGTGATGGGGAGAAAGATATCGTGATGGGAGAAAGATACTGTGAACTGAAGGGGGAAACCTTTAAGGGAGTGAACTGATGTAAAAGCTACCAGAATAACCTTTCTCCCTCTCTTCATTTCATCTCTGGTTGAAACTCTTAGGGTGCCTCCCAAATGGCACAATATTCCCTAAATAGTGCACTACTTTTGACCATTTCCTGGCCATAATAAAAACCCCTGCTGTTTTATTCATGTTTTATAACCCTCCGACAACGTGTAATGTTTCAGTCATTTAGTCACAAGTCATTTCCCCTCAGCAAGGCTGTCGGGGCCTTGATGGGTGGTTGGGTTGGGGTTTCAGCGGGAGAGATAGGAGATATACCAATGTATCGGGAAAAAAGAGACAGAAAATGAGACAAGCAGATATCATATGACTCTTATTCACCATGATATATACATATGATTGAGCAGAACGTAATGGTATGGCACTAAATTGCGGCAGTGTCGGTGTATGAAAGGCACTGTGAGAGGTAGTTGGAATGAAATGAGGCAAAATTAGCTATTGAAAAGGTGGTCTAGTAGCTCTGATGGTCTACTGTATGTCCTCGAAGCGACAGCTATGGTGATATGTCTCTGCTTTGTATTAAAGAAGTTATAGGAGGGTTCTCTTTTCTCTGTTTAATTCTAGCTGAGTCTCTTTCTTCCTCTATAGATGTCAACCTAAAGAGACCCCATCTCTCTCTCTCTCTCTCTCTCTCTCTCTCTCAGCAATCTCTCTTTCCATCTTTCCCTCTCTCATTCTCCCTCTGCATTTTCTCTCTCTCTCTCTCTCTCTCTCTCTCTCTGCCCCCCCATCTCTCTCTCTCTCTCTCTGCACCCCCATATCTCTCTTTCTCTCTCTGCCCCCCCATCTCTCTCTCTCTCTCTCTCTCCCTCTCTCTCCCTCTCTCTCTGTAACATTAACGGTGTTGCACTGGGACTACTCATTTAAATATCTTTGAAATGCTCGATGCAAACCCCCTTCATCCTCTACTTCTCTCAAGGAGGAGCGAAATGGGATCACAGATTCCACCCTGTCAGTTGGGATTTAAATAAATGGTCCTCTTTAAAGACTATTTCTCCTCATTTGTCCCTGGCGAAGGGGTTCATTTGTTTGACAATTTGCAATGGGAGTGAGAGCGTGGGGTTGTGGGGGGACAGGGTAAGGGATGGGGAACAGGGAATGGGATTGGAGAGGGGGGAGGTAAGTGAGGGGGATAAATAGAGAGTAGGGAATGGGAGAAGGGATGTGGATGAAGGGGAAAACATGGACGGGGGAAAGGGAGTTAAGGAAGGAGGGATGTGAGTGCTGAGGAAGGAACATAGAGAGCGAGGACGGGTGAGGCGGAGGGGGGAAGGGTTACTTCAGGTGAGGGTGAGGCCTGTTCATGTTCTCCTTGTTGTGGACTAACGGAGCAAACAGGACTACTTAGACTATAATGAACGGATACAGGGCCGACTGACCTTCCTTTAGTGGGATTGATGGCATGGAGAGATGTGCTCTGGTTATGCACTGTCATTTACCCTGTCGTTTATCATCTACACCTGGATGGATTTACTGTAGATCTATACAATTCTCGCTTTACTGTACACTGGTTTGACAAGAAATATACATGTATGTTACCCTAGGAGATACAGTTAGATTGCAATACATACAGTATATTGGGATTTGACATCCCTGGGATGGGAAAATATAGTACGATACAGTACAGCGTGTTGTACTAATAGTAATAGTACTATACAGTACTAGAGTTAAAGGGTAGGAAGCAAGATTTTTTACTCAAGAAAGTAACAACACAGTGTGGTCCAGTGGCGACCCGTTATTCTGCCCCTCCTGTTTAGAGCCCCACCTGTTTAGAGCCCCACCTGTTTAGAGCCCCAGCTGTTTAGAGCCCCACCTGTTTAGAGCCCCACCTGTTTAGAGCCCCTCCTGTTTAGAGCCCCACCTGTTTAGAGCCCCACCTGTTTAGAGCCCCACCTGTTTAGAGCCCCTCCTGTTTAGAGCCCCTCCTGTTTAGAGCCCCACCTGTTTAGAGCCCCATCTGTTTAGAGCCCCACCTGTTTAGAGCCCCTCCTGTTTAGAGCCCCACCTGTTTAGAGCCCCTCCTGCTTAGAGCCCCACCTGTTTAGAGCCCCACCTGTTTAGAGCCCCACCTGTTTAGAGCCCCACCTGTTTAGAGCCCCACCTGTTTAGCTAAAAAATATATAATATTGTTTCTAGCAAAACACATAGTCTCAACGTCAACAGTGAAGAGGCGACTCCGGGATGCTGACCTTCTAGGCAGAGTTGCAAAGAAAAAGCCATATCTCAGACCGGCCAATAAAAAGAAAAGATTAAGATGGGCAAAAGAACACAGACACTGGACAGAGGAACTCAGCATCCCGGAGTCACCTCTTCACAGGTCAGCATCCCGGAGTCGCTTCTTCACTGTTAACATTGAGACTATGTGTTTTGCTAGAAACAATATTATATATTTTTTTATCTAAACAGGTGGGGCTCTAAACAGGTGGGGCAGAATATATTCCTACAATGAAATGACTACAATATCGGTATGTCTTTAGCTAAAATGAGGTTGGCTATCTTACTGACACATCACTGTAATACACACAGATTAGTTGTACAGTAGCGCCAACATTTCCTCACCACAATCATCAGCTGTCAAACTCAGATTTGTCACACCACAGTAGAGGATCAGCCCTGATAGAAAGGTCACTGTAGCAACCTACTGCTGGAGTATAGCTTCCTTCCAGAAGGCCCAACACAAAATGGTATTACTTATAATCTCTCCTCTTCAAAAGAGAGAAGAAGAGGTAATGCCATCCATTCATCTCTCTATCTCTTCCTTCACGAACAGACAGATCATCTGTATCATCCTACTGCTGGTGTAAGCTGTGTTAAGTAACAAACAGGTGTTACATTTGTCCTTAAAGTACGTAACTGTCCAGTGAAAATCTCACTTCATGTTCTGTTAATTTATACCAAAATAATGTTGTTGGCCTCCTGAGGAGGATGAGCAGTCCAATCAGTGGTCTACTCGCATGCATATTTTTAATGACCGGTATACGCCCACACTATTCCAACACAGAAAATCTGTTTTTTAATATACTTCATTATCATTTTTTGGAAGGAAAACAATTTCACTCATTTGTAATTAATTATAGGTTAATTATAGGTCAAATCTAATATAAATCTGGAAACACTGTAGAATTTTTGCCTTTAAGAAGAAGTGACCCCATCCCTCCATCACTCTATCAACTCAACCACTGCTTGAGCTGCTACTTTCCTAACATATTATCTTAAGAATGGTTTTACATTTGTCCTTAATTAGTTGAATGTCCTCGAGACGAAGAAGTGACACCATCCATTCTTTGCTTGCTTCCTTTATTTACCCATCCATCCCTCCATATTTTCCTTGCTTACACTTAACTCAGGTAGTAAGTCTGTCTTTAGATATTAACTTAACTCAATCTTCTGTCACTTCTTTAATTAGCCATTTGTCCTTGAGAAGAAGAGGTGACGCCATTCACCCCTATATTCATCCATCCATTGATTACCTCCATCCCTCCCTTTACTTTCAGTACGGCAAGCTGGCCTTGGCCTACATCATTCCATGACCCCGAGTGTGGACCTGAGTGTGTCTGATTTCAGGCATGCATGTGCGAGCCCAGAGTGACTCTGGCTATCTGATAATGCTCACAGGACTGTGAATTGAACACAGAACTGACCGAGCGAGCATGAAATGAGTTCAACCAATGCTGTGATGATTAATAAACCGTGCTTGACCTTCCAAGTAAACGGTGCAGCGGAGATCTAGAGCCCTTTTACCCATAATGCTCAGTGTGAGCGTGTCAGGGTCCAAGGGAGAGAGGGACAGGAAATGAGAGTAGGGCATATGGAAGCTTTCTGTCTCTGGATGACCGCAGCTAAACTCAGGGTGCATCCGAATTGGTACCATATTTCCTATATAGTGCACTACTTTTGACCAGAGCCATTGTGTGTCAATTTGGACACAACCCAAGTGGCTGCTTTAGCTAGAAGAAGTCCTGGATGGATGGGTGGGGAGATATGGATACAGTGAAATGTATGCCAAGTAGGTTAATATGTTAATAAATGTGTGCTAATGTCATCATGAATATTAAAAGATGCACACAGAAAACTAGTGATTTCTATACTTTGTTTCTGCTGTGAACTCTATCCGATCCTCAGTCCTGTATTTCTTTTGAGAAAAACGAAGAGACTGTAACAATGAGAGGAAAACAGGGGGCAATAAGGTTTTCATTCATATTAATGATGAATATATATAATATTGGTCCTGTATCAGATTCTAGTCTTCTTTCTTGATTATATGCTCATAAACTCACAATGATTAGAGGAAGCCTGATAAGTGCCTAGTGTAAATCCCAAGATTTTTGTTGTTGTTGAACAGAGCAAAACATGAGTCCAATGGTTTGAATCTGGTATGAGTGAGCATTTGGTCTTTTGGGCAATTTATCTATATTCTCTCTATCCTCTTCATAAACGTACAATGATTATAATGAAACTGCTGTAGTAGCCTATACTGAAGAAAAAAAAATCCTGTGTGAGTGAGCATTTGCCCTTTTGGCCGGGGACAATGGGGACAATGCCAGAGTGAGGCCGCTGCTGCCTGCTGGAAGACTAAAAGGTAACGCCACAATATTTTATGGATGTTATTCCATTCCTTTAGCTAGGGCAATAATGCATTTCATGCATCATAGACCTTTCCTAAAGGGAATCACGCAGGGCGGTAGGGGGGGCTACAGCAAGTGTTTACTTTTCGGTTTGTTTAATGTCTCTGCAGAAAGCAATTCCACCACTTGGTGAACCCAGAGAAGGGTCCTGGGAGTTGTGTTTTTCTAAAAACCACCGCTGAGGCGAGCTCCTGTTGTCCTCGTTTCCCCCTCGCTAGGGTTAAATCTGGCATCTGCCACTCAAAATGAATAAACAGACACATTGGTTACGTCCCCAAAAGGCACCCTATTCGTTATGTAGGGCTCTGGTCAAAAGTAGTGCACTATATAGGCAATAGGGTGCCATTTGGGATGCGGAATGCCTTAGCGTCAAAGTCTAGCATGCTCATGACGCTGACGCAAAGCCAGAGAGATGGAAGGTTGGAAGGAGGTTGGAAAGGAGTAAGAAATAATTGAAAATATGAATAGAGAGGAATTAGCATACAGTGAGAGGAGGGAGGGGTGGGGTCTGACAGCCAAGCAGACATGACCGGGAAATCCTGTTCCCTCAAAGACAAGTTATTATTATTATTATTTGTGCATGCACGTGTGTCAGTAAGCCGTGTCTGGGGTTTATCTCCACTGAGGAAGAGATAGGCCAACATCAAATGGAAGAAAATAACAAAATTTTGCTAACATGGTTCACAGAATATTGACTACAATGGTGGAAGAATTGGCATAGCTTCATCTGTTAAAGGCCAACAAGCAGAGTCAATTCAAGGGTCTGAAGCACAGACGATGCTTAACATGTCTGCCAGGCAGCACCTAATTAAATAATGTGCTACAGTGGTTGGTGCTCTATAGGCCGTTGCCTTGTTTTCCAAAGCTGGATTTTCCGAAGCTGGAATTGGAATGCTCATGGCCATGAGTAAGGTCTATTGACATGCATGGTGCATGGTGCTCAGCAGTGGAACAGAGAAGAGAACACAGGGAGAGAAGGAGAGAGACCTCTTGCTGGGTATGATTGAATAGCCTATTATATGTGGGCAGTGACCTCCCAAGCCAGCAGCGTTGTGTTATTATTTCATTAATCTAAGCGCTACTATAAAACAATATTTTACCATAATATTTTATTTTATTTACAGGGTTATTTGCCTTTCCTGTCACTGCCATTTACCGTTTTGATTTATGGGCCTTTTCTATGTCGTTTTTGTTCACTCTCTTTCATAAACCAAACATATTAGCCACCAAATGTTAAACACTTTGGTGGCTGTGTTGATGTCAATGTGATGTAAAAGGCTATGTAAAAGGCTGGGGGATGGAAATTAGAGGAGCGAAGATGAAAGAGAGAAAACATGTAGATGATTAACCTTAACCTGCCTAAAGGCAAGTGGTTGGTGGAGAGAGAGAACGTAAGGAGGGGGGCGAGAGATAATTTGCTGAAACGCTGTGGGGTGAGTATGATAGCAGCCTTCATACTACTTGGATTCTCATCCCCAGCCTTCTTGTGTTGGCTAGGCTGTGATAAATTGTATATTTCGCACGACACAGGAGACTTGGAATAACTATTAACAGATGTGGAGAGACAAGGTAAATAAAAATGTGTGAACAGAAACACACACATCCATGACAAAAACGACAGTATGTAGATAAGATACAGTTGGATGTTAGGGACTGCTCTATGGGCTAAGAGGGCTATCTGGCACTGGTTAGGAACTGATCATTAGATCAACCTTCCATGTCATTTCTCTCTGCTTGACTCCACTGAGGGTTGGCCCGGTCTGTTCTGTGGACTCTCACTAGGACATGCAGCTGTTCTGTGAGTTGGCCTTGGCACTGTCCAGACTCAGTGTGTGTCCCCAATGGCACCTTATTCCATATCTAATGCACTACTACTGATACCAAGTAGTGTGTGTGCATGCGGGAACAATTCCGAGTTCACATACACCCCCCACACACACACACACAGCCTAGTTTCATCCATATGAATCCCTGTATCACTGTGTGGTGTCTTGAACCAGAGGGCCCAGGGGGAGGATTTGCTGCAATGTGATCTAATCTTGATCCCAGCCCCACACTCTTAGAAAAAAGAGTTGCAAAGGGGTTCTGCGGCTGTCCCTATAGGATAACCCTTTTTGGTTCGAGGTAGAACCCTTTTAGGATCCACGTAGAACCCTCTGTGGAAACGGTTCAAGATGGAACCCAAAATGATTCTACCTGGCACCAAAACGGTTCTATCTGGAACCATAACGAGTTCTTCAAAGGGTTCTCCGAAGGCGGGACCTTTTTTCTAAGAGTGCAGCCCTATACTCAGCCCCTAGCCCCAGGCTATCCCAGCACAGCTCTATACTCAGCCCCTAGCCCCAGGCCATCCCAGCACAGCTCTATACTCAGCCTCTAGCCCCAGGCCATCCCAGCACAGCTCTATACTCAGTCCCTAGCCCCAGGCTAATCCCACCACAGCTCTATACTCAGCCCCTAGCCCCAGGCTAATCCCAGCACAGCTCTATACTCAGCCCCTAGCCCCAGGCTAATCCCAGCACAGCTCTATACTCAGCCCCTAGCCCCAGGCTAATCCCAGCACAGCTCTATACTCAGCCCCTAGCCCCAGGCTAATCCCAGCACAGCTCTATACTCAGCCCCTAGCCCCAGGCTATCCCACCACATCTCTATACTCAGCCCCTAGCCCCAGGCTAATCCCAGCACAGCTCTATACTCAGCCCCTAGCCCCAGGCTAATCCCAGCACAGCTCTATACTCAGCCCCTAGCCCCAGGCTAATCCCAGCACAGCTCTATACTCAGCCCCTAGCCCCAGGCTAATCCCAGCACAGCTCTATACTCAGCCCCTAGCCCCAAGCTAATCCCAGCACAGCTCTATACTCAGCCCCTAGCCCCAGGCTAATCCCAGCACAGCTCTATACTCAGCCCCTAGCCCCAGGCTAATCCCAGCACAGCTCTATACTCAGCCCCTAGCCTCAGGCTATCCCACCACAGCTCTATACTCAGCCCCTAGCCCCAGGCTAATCCCAGCACAGCTCTATACTCAGCCCCTAGCCCCAGGCTATCCCAGCACAGCTCTATACTCAGCCCCTAGCCCTAGGCTATCCCACCACAGCTCTAGCCTTGGTCCCAGCCCTATACCACCATTCTTCACCATATGTATCCCTATGTGGTCTCTTCAACCAGAGGGACCAGGGAGATGATTCAATTTGCTGCAGTGTGATCTAATCCGGCTCCTGCTGGAAGATTAGCTCTGTGTGAATGAACCTCGTGCTGCTGGCTCCGGGGATGCATCCGAAATGGCACCCTATAGGTCCAGGTCATACAGAAGTAGTGCACTAAATAGGAAACAGGGTGCGATTTGTGATGCACTAACTCGCCGCTTGCCACAGTTTACTTCCTCCCAGAGGTAAGAGAAATAAAGCAGGGCAATAAGTAAGCTGGCCTGATCGATGTCGCTTGATGGCTGTCGGGGGTTTGAGGGACGAGGGACGAGAAGGTGTGGTGAGGCCGCTGTGGGACGAGTGTCCAGTGATATAGCCTACAGCATGATATATAATTGACCTTGGGGGAGAGAGGGGGAGGGAGAGGGCGACAGAGAGAGAGAGAGAGAGAGCGAGGGAAAGAGGGGGGAGGTAGAGAGTGAGAGAAAGGGCAAAATAAAGAGAGAGAGAGAGGGTGACAGAGAGAGAAAGGGAGAGAGAGAGAGAGTCTGCTGCCATGGGAAAGTTCCCCAAATGGAATCGTCTTGTGCGTTATTTACCTATAGCCTTCTTTTATCTTATTTGACAGTGATGTTCTGCACTTATAGCGAGCGGGTCAGAGTCAAGGTCATTTAGGTAATTTCCTAATAATGGGGAAAAGTTCTACAACTACTTTTAATAGTCATAGTCATTTTGCAGGGTATTGAAATTCTACAGTGCTTTATTAATTTAAAAAACGAAGTACAGTACGAAAAAGTAAGAAAAGTATGGAAATGTATGCACTCACTCTGGATAAGAGCATCTAGAAAACTCATAGTATAGCACCATAGATATCCAAGGAGAGCCTAGCACCATAAATATCCAAGGAGAGCTCCATAGAGAGCCAAGGAGAGCATAGCACCATAGAGAGCCAAGGAGAGCATAGAACCATAGAGAGCCAAGGAGAGCATAGCACCATAGAGAGCCAAGGAGAGCATAGCACCATAGATATCCAAGGAGAGCACCATAGAGAGCCAAGGAGAGCATAGCACCATAGAGAGCCAAGGAGAGCATAGAACCATAGAGAGCCAAGGAGAGCATAGCACCATAGAGAGCCAAGGAGAGCACCATAGATATCCAAGGAGAGCATAGCACCATAGTGAGCCAAGGATAGCATAGAACCATAGAGAGCCAAGGAAAGCATAGCACCATAGAGAGCCAAGGAGAGCACCATAGATATCCAAGGAGAGCATAGCACCATAGAGAGCCAAGGAGAGCATAGAACCATAGATATCCAAGGAGAGCATAGCACCATAGAGAGCCAAGGAGAGCATAGCACCATAGATTTCCAAGGAGAGCATAGCACCATAGAGAGCCAAGGAGAGCATAGCACCATAGATATCCAAGGAGAACATAGCACCATAGATATCCAAGGAGAGCATAGCACCATAGAGAGCCAAGGAGAGCATAGCACCATAGAGAGCCAAGGAGAGCATAGCACCATAGAGAGCCAAGGAGAGCATAGCACCATAGCGAGCCAAGGAGAGCACCATAGATATCCAAGGAGAGCATAGCACCATAGAGAGCCAAGGAGAGCATAGCACCATAGATATCCAAGGAGAGCATAGCACCATAGAGAGCCAAGGAGAGCATAGCACAATAGATATCCAAGGAGAGCATAGCACCATAGAGAGCCAAGGAGAGCATAGCACCATAGAGAGCCAAGGAGAACATAGCACCATAGAGAGCCAAGGAGAGCACCATAGATATCAAAGGAGAGCATAGCACCATAGAGAGCCAAGGAGAACATAGCACCATAGAGAGCCAAGGAGAGCATAGCACCATAGATATCCAAGGAGAGCATAGCACCATAGAGAGCCAAGGAGAATATAGCACCATAGAGAGCCAAGGAGAGCATAGCACCATAGAGAGCCAAGGAGAGCATCATAGAGATCCAAGGAGAGCATAGAACCATAGATATCCAAGGAGAGCATAGCACCATAGAGAGCCAAGGAGAGCATAGCACCATAGAGAGCCAAGGAGAGCAATGCACCATAGATATCCAAGGAGAGCACCATAGAGAGCCAAGGAGAGCATAGCACCATAGAGAGCCAAGGATAGCATAGCACCATAGAGAGCCAAGGAGAGCATAGCACCATAGAGAACCAAGGAGAGCACCATAGATATCCAAGGAGAGCATAGCACTATAGAGAGCCAAGGAGAGCATCATAGATATCCAAGGAGAGCATAGCACCATAGATAGCCAAGGAGAGCACCATAGCTATCCAAGGAGAGCCTAGCACCATAGAGAGCTAAGGAGAGCATAGCACCATAGAGAGCCAAGGAGAGCATCATTGAGAACCAAGGAGAGCATAGAATAAATAGATATCCAAGGAGAGCATAGCACCATAGAGAGCCAAGGAGAGCATCATAGAGATCCAACTAGAGCATAGCACCATAGAGAGCCAAGGAGAGCATAGCACCATAGAGAGCCAAGGAGAGCATCATTGAGAACCAAGGAGAGCATAGAACCATAGATATCCAAGGAGAGCATAGCACCATAGAGAGCCAAGGAGAGCATCATTGAGAGCCAAGGAGAGCATAGCACCATAGAGAGCTAAGGAGAGCATAGCACCATAGAGAGCCAAGGAGAGCATCATTGAGAACCAAGGAGAGCATAGAACCATAGATATCCAAGGAGAGCATAGCACCATAGAGAG
This sequence comes from Oncorhynchus mykiss, assembly GCF_057628025.1. Lineage (NCBI taxonomy): Eukaryota > Metazoa > Chordata > Actinopteri > Salmoniformes > Salmonidae > Oncorhynchus > Oncorhynchus mykiss. Next base: position 35,040,625 of record NC_143041.1, read on the forward strand.
CCAAGGAGAGCATCATAGAGATCCAACTAGAGCATAGCACCATAGAGAGCCAAGGAGAGCATAGCACCATAGATATCCAAGGAGAGCATAGCACCATAGAGAGCCAAGGAGAGCATCATAGATATCCAAGGAGAGCCTAGCACCATAGAGAGCCAAGGAGAGCATAGCACCATAGATATCCAAGGAGAGCCTAGCACCATAGAGAGCCAAGGAGAGCATCATAGAGAGCCAAGGAGAGCATAGAACCATAGATATCCAAGGAGAGCATAGCACCATAGAGAGCCAAGGAGAGCATCATAGAGAGCCAAGGAGAGCGTAGCACCATAGATATCCAAGGAGAGCATAGCACCATAGAGAGCCAAGGAGAGCATAGCACCATAGAGAGCCAAGGAGAGCATCACAGAGAGCCATGGAGAGCATAGAACCATAGAGAGCCAAGGAGAGCATAGCACCATAGAGAGCCAAGGAGAGCATAGCACCATAGAGAACCAAGGAGAGCACCATAGATATCCAAGGAGAGCATAGCACCATAGAGAGCCAAGGAGAGCATCATAGAGAGCCAAGGCGAGCATAGAACCATAGAGAGCCAAGGAGAGCATAGCACCATAGAGAGCCAAGGAGAGCATCATAGAGAGCCAAGGAGAGCATAGCACCATAGAGAGCCAAGGAGCGCATAGCACCATAGATAGCCAAGGAGAGCATAGCACCATAGATAGCAAAGGAGAAATAGCATAGCATTCCATGGAGAGTTATAGTCTGTCAGTAAACGATTACATTTTTTCACCTTTCAGAATAAATAGCCAAGGAGAGCATAGCACCATAGAGAGCCAATGAGAGCATAGCACCATAGAGAGCCAAGGAGAGCACAGCACCATAGAGAGCCAAGGAGAATATAGCACCATAGAGAGCCAAGGAGAGCATAGCACCATAGAGAGCCAAGGGGAGCACCATAGCAAGGAGTGGGACAGTACAGTAACAGTAACCTGAGAAACTGTCCTAGGCTGCATCAGTGACAGAGGATCCAGTCCTTCATGGTTGGCTGGCTGCACTGTCACAGATCCAGTGCTGAGAGCTCCACCAAGTGTGTGAAGGGCCCTGAACGTAGATATTAATCAGGATGTGGTGTTAGACAGCTGTCACCAGGGGAGCCCAGCAAAACCGGTGTCAAATCTCCCCTCGCTAGCAAGAGAGGTAAAGGAAGGATACCTAGGATATTCTGTTCGGGGAAGGAGTGTGTGCCTCTAAAGCATCCACACTGGAGCACACTCTTTCCCTTGACAGATCACCTTGTCACAGACAGAGACAATGCTGCAACGCTCACTAAACTATGAGATGATGTGGTAAATGCAAACCTGTAATGCTAACTAATTGACTTGGTTAATGTACTCATCTCTCTCATTTTGGGCTCCCGAGTGATGCTGCGGTCTAAGGCACTCCATCTCAGTGCTAAAGGCATCACTACAGACCCTAGTTCGATTCCAGGCTGTATCACAACCGGCCGTGACTGGGAGTCCCATAAGGCGGTGCACAATTGGCCCAGTGTTGTCCGGATTAGGGTTTGGCAGGCGTCGGCCGTCATTGTAAATAAGAATTTGTTCTTAACTGCGTAGTTAAATAAAATAACAAATAAAAATCTCATTGCATTGCTTTTTTGACTAAGGTAAGCAGATCTAACATGGAACAGTCTCCTTGGGTATATGAGCAGTCTAGATGTGTCCAGCCTGGACTGTGATATATGTATGAACAATGGGTATTAGATCATTAGTATGCAGCCTAACAGACCAGTACTGGTACAACAGACTACACCAATACAGACAGATGGACAGCCTGGATGTACAAGAGACAGACAAACAGTAGTCTGAGAGTGCTGTGGGGTAGACATTCATTTAGTTCTGGCTTTATTACTGCATACAGATCGATACAGAGAGAGCTAAGGTCTTTCGTCTGGACCTAGTAGTTCTCCCTTTCTGTCCATCCACTCGGTGCTCATTAGAAAAGCACCAGGGTCACCTGCTATGTGTGGCAAGGTGGGAAGATTCAATTCCAGGCTAATAGGAACATTATAAACATACACATTTTTACCACAGATTATCAGGAGAAATGTGGTTACACTGTATGTACAATATGCACTGTGTTTATGTAGCATAAGTTAACATTTAGCAATACAAAGCTGGATTCTAGTGTCGTCTAGAAGGTTTTACTGTATCTGTTAGTATGATTACAGAACTTGCATTTCACTTCTTAGGAAATGTAGATATTCTGCAATTCAATATGTGGTTTATTATCGTAAGATTGATAGTGCAAGTTGTGTCAGCAAGCGATATGTCAAAGCCTCCTTCCCTAGCAGCGGTACCAAAAAGTAAACAGAGAAATGCTTTCAATTTGTTTACAAATTGTCTACAGTACCTGGCATTGAGGTTAGAAGGTCTTTTATGAGAAACATTTTCAAAACTACATATTTTTGCTGGGATACTCTATGTTAGCACAAAGCTTTCAGAATGTAGCTATTATTGCTAGTCAAGCAACCCGATTTAGTTTTTTCACCTTTCAGAGTGAATCGGTACACATGGAGACTTATAGTCTGTCATAAAAACAATTTTAGTTTTTTCACCTTTTAGTGTGAATCGGTAAACATGGTGTCAGTAAACAATTTAGTTTTTTCACCTTTCAGAGTGAATCGGTAAACATGGTGTTAGTAAACGATTGAGTTTTTTCACCTTTCAGAGTGATTCGGTAAACATGGAGACTTATAGTCTGTCAGTAAATGCATCCTTGAACCTGAACTAGAAGGCGCTTGGCTGAAAAGAGTTGGTTTTATCACGAGAGAGGCGAGAGTGTTGTTGTGTTGTCTCAGAGGACAGTTACTGTTAAGAGGGTGTTTGTTTGTTTGTTTTCCCGTGCGTGTCGTCTATTTGTCGTCTATTTGTGTGTGAGCGAGAGTATGTGAGATTGTGTGTGCGAGTGTTTGTGTGTTTATGTGTTTTCCTAGGAGACAATACAAAAACAATGACAGCGCTCCACAAGATGTCATGTGTAATCAGCGCCTCCTAAACGCTGCCGTACGTGACACAACAGCATGCTAGTCCTACTGACTGGCTGTTATGAGTTTACTGTAATTCATTACATTTGGGACTCAACAAGCCTACAAGGGAAAAAACATGCATTAGCTATACACACTTATAGTGGAACCAGAGACCGGTTTTGAAAACATCAGATGATTAGGATTATGTTTATTCAATATTGAATATATTCATACCTGTCCCAAATGAGATAATCCAAAAATGAATCAACTAGCTAGCTACTGAACAAGTGAAGTCAGAACAGCCTATCTACACTCATTGATATGATCTTTAGGAATCACTGTGGACTATGATGACTACCATTAGGCATTATCTTATTGTAGCCTTTACTTCTATGAATTGATATTTGACATTTGTGGTGTGAGGCAAGGTTGTGGGTCAAGTCCATTTCAATTCAGCCAATTAAAAAAGTAAACTGGAATAGAACTCCCAACATTGACTGAATCAAAACAGTGTTATAGTGACACACTAAACTTGAAACACTGCCTACAGTAGCTTCAATAAAGAGCCTTAAGAACCTTGGTGGTGAACTGACTATGAGTGTGATCGTGACACACAGAGAGACTGGTGGTACGGTGACAGACTGGTGGTATGGTGACAGACTGATGGTATGGTGAGAGACTGGTGGTACGGTGACAGACCGACAGGGAGACTGGTGATACGGTGAGAGACTGACAGAGAGACTGATGGTACGGGTAGAGACTGACAGAGAGACCGGTGGTATGGTGACAGACTGGTGGTATGGTGAGAGACTGGTGGTATGGTGACAGACTGGTTGTACAAAAAGAGACTGGTGATACAATGAGAGACTGGTGGTACGGTGAGAGCCGGACGGAGAGACTGGTGGTACGGTTAGAGACTGACAGAGAGACTGGTGGTACGTTGACAGACTGGTGGTACGGTGATACACTGGCAGTACGGTGAGAGACTGGCGGTATGGTGAGAGACTGGCGGTATGGTGACAGACTAATGGTAGGGAAGAGACTAGCAGTACGGTGACAGACTGGCGGTAGGGTGAGAGACTGGCGGTACGGTGAGAGACTGGCGGTACGGTGAGAGACTGGCGGTATGGTGAGAGACTGGCGGTACGGTGAGAGACTGGCGGTAGGGAAGAGACTAGCGGTACAGTGACAGACTGGTGGTAGGGAAGAGACTAGCAGTACGAGGACAGACTGGTGGTAGGTAAGAGACTAGCGGTACGATGACAGACTGGTGGTAGGGAAGAGACTGGCGGTACGATGACAGACTGGTGGTAGGGAAGAGACTGGCGGTACGGTGACAGACTGGTGGTAGGGAAGGGACTGGCGGTGCGGTGACAGACTGGTGGTAGGGAAGGGACTGGCGGTACGGTGACAGACTGGTGATAGGGAAGGGACTAACGATACGGTGACAGACTGGTGGTAGGGAAGGGACTAGCGGTACGACGACAGACTGGTGGTAGGGAAGAGACTAGCGGTACGATGACAGACTGGTGGTAGGGAAGGGACTGGCGGAACGGTGAGAGACTGACTGACAGCGACACCCAGAGAGAAGATGAATAAAAAGAGATGACTAACCTAACCCACCTGAGCTCGGCTCACAGGGATCAATGTCCTCGTCATCGCTCGGACACTCCGCAGATGCCACCAGCAGATCGTCCGTCGTCTGGAGGAAAGAGAGAAAAAGAGAGGGTTAGGAATGAGAGAAGGGGCAGTTTAACAGTATAATAATGAAGAACTTCAGTCAAACTGGTCATGAACGGTTTCCACCCCAACATAGTATTAAAGGGATAGTGCGAGATTAAGCAGTTGTTTCTACTTACTCAGAGTCAGATGAACTCATGGATACTATTTTAGCATGCTAGCTGTATCAGTAGACTTCCAGTCATTGTTCTAACTATATTTAGCATTGGTTCCAAAACTACCTCTATCTTCCTTCATACTGGACACATACACATAAAAATGGAATCATCTGACTCAAACAGAGAAATAGAGTGATGAGGAATAGAGAGAGAGAGAGAGGAGAGGAGAGACATTTTAACAGTAAACTGAGATAGATTTCTGTTCCAATCCACACCTCCAAACCCATCACACTATCAAAACCCTAGAATCTAAAGGGTTTGATTGAAGAAATCAAGAGAGAAAGACGGATTAGAATGGAACCCTGGAAACTCATACTGCTTAGCTGGGGGATCAAATACAGTTGTAGTCGGCTAACGGTCACAAAAGCAGCTGCTGCAATACACTGCTATCCAGGCGACACCACTGTCCTAACAGAAATGAGATTTGATTATCGAGGAACAATAGATAGTAAAGTTCACAGCAATTGTCAACTCAAACTAAGCTCATACTGAGGAACAGCCAGTGTGCTGAAACAAATAGCCCTCCAAGGGATTGTTTAGTGCCATCACCAAACACCACTGACATTTAGAGGGCACAGACTGGTGGCAGCTTAAAAAAAAAGATTGGAAAGCCCAAAGAGCAAACCTGTGATTGGCTGTGAAAGAAAGTCTACAAAATCATTATATATTTTAGGTGTCATTTCCTTTTACTGTCTGTTTGACTCAATAGAGATTTGACAAAGTCAAGCAATGTTAAGAACAAACTTGGTGGAAAAGGTTGGGATGTAATACACTGTTCCTATACTCTATGTTCAACCCTCGAGACTTACTGCATCCCTCACCCTAGGTTCCACACCCTAGGTCCCACACCCAAAGTCCCACACCCAAGGTCCCACACCGTAGGTCCCTCTCACCCTAGCAGACTAAACCAAAGACAACAGCACTGACTCTCAGGGAAATCAGGAGAAAAGGCCAAACAAAAAATAGACTATCGCCGGGTAGAAAGTGAAACGTGGTGTAAAAGGTGTAAAACATTATGCTGCAAAGTTATTTTATGGTCTAGCCCGGGGCCGTCTGATCAAACCACTGCAGTAAAGGTTGTTTCATTTGAGGCATAGCAGGCAGGCAGCATGGTTAGACAGCAGTGGGCTCTAAAGGAGTGTGTGTGTGAGTTTGTGTGTGTGAATTCAGACCATGACTTTTTCCAAAATGTTGTTACGTTACAGCCTTATTCTAAAATGGATTAAAATCATGTTTTTCCTGATCAATCTACACACAATACCCCATAATAACAAAGTGAAAACAGTTTGACATTTTTGCAAATGTATTACAACTAAAAAACAGAAATACGTATTCATACTTTGCTATGAGACTCAAAATTGAGCTCAGGTGCATCCTGTTTCCATGGATCATCATTGAAATGTTTCTACAACTTGATTGGAGTCCACCTGTTGTAAATTCAATTGATTGGACATGATTACATGATTTGGAAATAAACACATCTGTTTGTATAAGGTCCCACAGTTGACAGTGCATGTCAGAGCAAAAACCAAGCCATGAGGTCGAATTAATTTTCCCTAGAGCTCCGAGACAGGATTGTGTCGAGGCACGGATCTGGGAAAGGCTACAAAAATGACTGCAGCATTGAAGGTCACCCAGAACACAGTGGCCTCCATCATTCTTAAATGGAAGAAGTTTGGCACAACGAAAACTCTTCCTAGAGCTGGCTGCCTGGCCAAACTGAGCAATTGGGGGAGAAGAGCCCTAGTCAGAGAGGTGTTCAAGAACCCGATGGTCACACTGACAGAGCTCCAGAGTTCCTCTGTGTAGATGGGAGAAACTTCCAGAAGGACAACCATCTTTACAGCACTCCACCAATCAGGCCTTTATAGTAAAGTGGCCAGACGGAAGCCACTCCTCAATAAAAGGAACATGACAGCCTGCTTGTTTGCCAAAGGGCACCTAAATGATTTTTAGACCATGAGAAACAAGTTTCCCTTGTCTGATGAAACCAAGTGCAAACTCTTTGGCTTTAATGGCAAGCGTCACATTTGGAGGAAAACAGGCCAATACCATCCCTACGGTGAAGCATGGTGGTGGCAGAATCATGCTCTGGGCATGTTTTTCAGGGACTGGGAGACTAATCAGGATCAAGGGAAAGAAGAACGGAGCAAAGTACAGAGAGATCCTTAATGAAAACCTGCTCCAGAGCGCTCAGGAACTCGGACTGGGGCAAAGGTTCACCTTCCAACAGGGCAACGACAGCATAGCCAAGACAACGCAGGAATGGCTTCAGGACAAGTCTCTGAATGTCCTTGAGTGGCCCAGTCAGAGCCCGCGCACTTGAACCCGATCAAACATCTCTGGAGAGACATGAAAATAGCTGTGCAGCAATGCTCTCCATCCAACCTGGCAGAGCTTGAGAGGAGCTGCAGAGAAGAATGGGAGAAACTCCCCAAATACAGGTGTGCTAAGCTTGTAGTGTCGTACCCATGAAGACTTGATGCTGTAATCACTGCCAAAGGTGCTTCAAGTATTCAAGTATTGAGTAAAGGGTCTGAATACTTTTCTAAATGTGATATTTATGTATCTTTTATTTGAGAAATTTGCAAACATTTCTAAAAACCTGTTTTGGCTTTGTCATTATAGGGTATTGTGTGTAGATTGATGAGGAAAAAACATTATTTAATACATTTTAGAATAAGGCAGTAACGTAACAAAATGTAGAAAAAGTGAAGTGGTCTGAATACTTTCAGAATGCACTGTATGTGTGTTTACAGTATGTGTGTGTGTGTGTGTCTGTATATGTGTGTGTGTGTGTGTGTGTACAGTATGTGTGTGTACAGTATGTGTGTATGTGTCTGCGTGTGTGCGTGTGTACAGCATGTGTGTGTGTCTATATGTGTGCGTGTGTTGGCATATATATGTGTGTGTGTGCGCATATGGCAGCACAAGGCTCACAGCAGGCTCTGTCTACAGTTCCTCGTTTTAATGTACTGTTTGTCTCTTACAGAACCCTGTTAGGAAGGTTTACCTGCAGGGTTAGCCTTGGGCTGTGGATGTGGTGGAGGCTTCTGCTTATTGGTTCTCTGTACACCTGCCATTTGACAAGCTAGTTAGATATCAAGGTTCCACTTACTTCAACGGTATTCAGGTTATTGTGATACCAACTACCAAATCAGATCCAAAGCAATACAGAGCACTGCTATGAAGTGAATAAATATGTGAAAGTATAAAAAAAGAATGGATTGTACATAGGATTTCAACCAACCGAGGGTGTAATGCTGGTTGTTAATCTAGAAATGTTCTCTTTAGGTTATACATGACAATAGGAACCGAACGCAGCTGGTTAGATTAGCATCGATCTATGCCGAGCAAATTACAGGTGTTGTCATCGATCACTGTCCAATTCTCTTCCATCATGTGTCTTCTTTGTCACTGTAATGTAATGTATAACATATCAAACATGACCTCACCCCATGTCTTCAAGTCAAGTAGTAGATCAGACCTGTCGAAAATAGATCAACAAACTATGTTCATAACATCTTTAAGTAGCTAGGAGACCAGACCAGATGAATATAGATCAACAAACCATGTTCATACGATCTTTAAGTAGCTAGCAGACCAGACCAGACGAATATAGATCAACAAACTATGTTCATACGATCTTTCAGTATCTAGCAGACCAGACCAGACGAATATAGATCAACAAACCATGTTCATAAGATCTTTCAGTAGCTAGCAGATCCAGACAAATACACTGTAGATCAGTGGAGGCTGCTGAGGGGAGAACAGCTCATAATAATGGCTGGAATGGAGCGAATGGAATGGCATCAAACACATGGAAACCATATGTTTTATGTATTTGATCCCCAGTGGTGTGTTATTCCAGTCCTTGAGGGCCTGATTGGTGTCACAGTTTTGCCACAGCCCTAGCTAACACACCTAAAGATCACCTAATCATGATCTTCAGTGATTAATCAGCTGTGTTTGCTAGGGAAGGAGAAACAGTGTGACACCAATCAGGCCCTGGAGGACTGGAGTTGCCCACCCCTGCATTACACTGATTCCTCTCCAGAAATTACCATGAGCCCGTCCTCCCCAATTAAGGTGCCACCATCCTCCTGTGCTGTAGATCAAGATGAGCCAACCCTGCTCTGCTTAGAGCGTTGTGGCAGAGAAAGAGTTTAAGTTTTTGGTATATTTGAGCTTGATGATTTCTTTGTCTAATGTCATCCATAACATTTCTAACATGACCTAACGCACGAGTCTTCAAGTAGCTAGCAGAACTGCTCAGAGGTTTGTGGCAGAGAGAGAAAGGAGAGGCCCAGGTTGTTTAGTTTTATAGTACATCTGTTCTTGGTGAGGCTCGGTGAGGCCTGCATGTGAAAGTCGTCCAAATGTAAATTTAATTTGCTGTGCATGAGTCTGATATACAGTGTCGTCCCAGAGTCAGCCTGGCCAGATGGCAGAGCCAGTGGATCAAGGGAATGCCACATTCATCACCGGGGCGATGTGATTTGTTTTTCCTGGCGGGGGATTCCTGACACTCCCCCTCCTGCAGCTACACTGAGTAGGAACCGACAGACAGAGATCAATACATCTTTCTTTCTTTCTTTCTGTTGTTCTCTCTCTCTTTCATTCTCTCTCTCTCTCTCTCTCTCTCTCTCTCTCTCTTTCTTTCTTTCTGCTGTTCTTTCTTTCTGTTGTTCTCTCTCTCTCTCTCTCTCGCTCTCAACCTCTCTGTATCTGTCTTTCTCTCTATTTCTGTCTCTCTATCTATTTCTGTCTCTCTGTCTATTGCTGTCTCTGTGTATTTCTCTCTCTCTTGTTCTCTCGCTCTGCTCTCTTTGTGTTTCTCTCTCTCTCACTGTGTTTCTCTCTCTCACTGTGTTGTTCTCTCTATCTTTCTGTTGTTCTCGCTCTTTCTTTCATTCATTCTTTATTTCTGTCGTTCTCTTTCCCTCTCTCTCTTTCTCTCTGTTTCTGTCTCTGGCTCTCTGTTTCTGTCTTTCTTTCTTTCTCTCTCTCTCTCTCTCTCTCTCTCTCTCTCTCTCTCTCGCTCTCTCTCTCTCCCTCTCTCTCAATGTCTGTATTTCTCTCTCTTTCTCTCTTTGTCTCTCTCTTCCTCCTACATAAATTGTGCCTCATATTAGGATAATCATGTACATTGTACTTCATGGGTGTATGACCAGATGAACAGGCATGTAATATATGTTACATGTAATATTGTACTGAAAATATCACATCTCAGTTCTCATCTCCAGTAGTGACAGGGACAGTGTCAAAGCACTGAATGTCAAAGCACTGACAACCATCAGCCAGTGATGGTGTTGAAAATACATAGTATACAGTTTTCCTACCATACGACACATCTGAACCAAACCAACCAATCTTTGACCCCATCTTGTTTAAAGCATTAACCTTGGGCTCTCATACATACATATCTTACACCTGAGACAGAGGTAAGCCCATACAACAAAACCATCAATGAATGCACATGCCACTTGGCACAGGTATGCCAGGTCGGATTAGTGTGTAGGTCAACATTTTGATGCGGTGTTGACCCAGTCGAAATCCAATAACATTACAGATTCATGGTGTGACCTCTCCCGCGCTCTGATTCTCTCTCTCTCAGAGATCTGTTTCCAATGGCAATCTAATGCTGGCTATGTGAGGGGCTTACAAAAAAAATGTGTGTCACTACTGGGATGAAAACAGTGACAGCCTCAGCCTAACTTCAGTCCCATGCTGTGAAGAAATATATTAATATATTTTGATGGCAGCGCGAGGACATAATATACAATTCTATTTTTTTTTTACACCATAATGATAATCTGATAATTGGAGGGTGCATTACACTCTCTCCACCTTTCACCACATTACCATGCCAACAGCATCGTACCCCAGTCAAACACACTATAGCAGACAAGCATTGGAGCAGCCAGGTAGTCGTCCATTCATCTCTTGTGTTTCCAAAGTGCTGAAAGTAAGGCCTTGGGGCAGGTAGGGGCTCGTTAATATTGTGCTGCAGCCTAAAGTGCTGAAGGAAGCCATGTTCTAGCGTAGTTTATTGCAGTGTGGGTACTGTACAGATACTCCTCATTAATCTGATCTCAGCTATAGGCTTTGCTTGGGGCAGATGCAAACATGTCCCAGACACTGTTTGCCAATTACACAAACAAGAAGTACTAAGGAAGGTTCAGGGTAACACATTACTTAACCAACAGGTAGAGTACAACAGATTAGTCAATGAATACTGACAAATATTCGGCAGCATGACAGTACTAGTGGTAGCTGGTGGTAGCTCACTCCACCAGTGCTTGTGAAAAGTAGAATATAACTGGAACATACTGCAAATTGGAAGGGAGATGCAAAAAGGGGTATAGGCTAGATATGCCATCTCTCTGAATAGTTGTCATTTAGTCAGATATTACAGATACTTATGGAGGATTGTATGGAGAATTATAAGGTTGAAAATGCTCACTATATAAGATATCAGCATGATGTCACAATAGCAAGCAAATGTAGTTCCGGGTGGAAAAAGTAGCATTCTGTGCATGGTTCTCTTCATGGTTGTGCTCTGTATTTACAAATCAGTAATCACATAATGTAGTTGACAGTATCGTAAGGTGCCGGCAAAATTGACTTTCCAACTAATGCGAACGATTGTAAATGTCACAGTATTATCCAGCAGATGGCGGTAGTGAGACAAACTTGGTAGCTAGATGAGTAAAACAATTCTCAAAACAAAAATGCAATGATTACATGACGACATGTAGGCTATGGCTTTATGCCAGACAAGTAGCTAGCTATTACACTTCCTGATAACCTTGTAGCCCCAGCTTAGCAACACACGTATGACATGTTATGGAACCATTATTGGAATTGGGTAAGGAAATATTTGTGTGTTGATGTAGCTACCAAGCCAGCGTATCTATTGAAAACGAGGGTTGTCTTTGCTTGCTAATATTACATGAGTAACACCTGCATTCATCCATGTGTGCTGGCAAGATAGGCAATGCAATGGCTGAGGTAGGGAGATCTAGCTCATTCGGTGTTCAACGGCTTATTCATCGAATAATTACATACCACGTTCAATTATTACACAATTCAATTAATCCTAAAACATTTAATTAAGTAGTAATCTGGGGCACCACGTGAAAAGTTTATTTAACGAGTTACCATTTCCTGAATTAACTCAAAATATCAGAATATCTCGATATCATAGCCGTCATCCATCAATCATTTGCTCCTATTTCAGTCTCATTCTGAATGCCATAATATCCTATAAATCTGCACGAACCCTGGTCTCCATGACGAATCAGCGATACACAAATTGGGTTAGCTATTTATTTACTAACCAACTAAATAATAACACAGAATTACATAAACACACACATAGGATAGATTATACATTGGTTACTAACATGATGCAATGAAAAGTCCCTAGTGGACTAACCTGATTTGATGGCTTGTTACACATTGAAAGGGGGAGAGAGAAAGAGCGGGAGAAGAAGAGACAAAGGAATTCAACTATCGTACATACAGTTGAATAAAACTTTCATTGTAAATATGGATATTTAACACCCTGACAACCGCTCACTTGGATTTAGAAATGCAACACATATTTACACTTGTATGTCTTTGTCTGTTAAAAACACTCGATCAGTCGACAGAAAGTCTCTGGTTGTGTGAGTCTCTGGCTGTCCACCAGAGGTCACCATATCCTTTGTAGTTGTAGTAGGTTGGTCTCGAGGGGCTGTTAGAACAAATATTCCAGAATGGTCATTCGATAGGGAAATGTTGTTCTTTTCTCATCTTTGGTCGAGTTTCCTAGACTATTTTACATATACAGCTGCAGAATGTGAATGTGTGGTCTTTATCTTCTTCACTCGTCGAGAGTTCCTGACCATTTGTGACGTATTTAGCTCGCGCTGCACGTGGTCTGGTAGTCTAACTATTTGTGATGTCCGTCCGGTTCAACACCGTCCACCTGCTTGGTCTAATAGAGATTTTATTATTCTCTGTTGAAAGTTTCAGAGTTTCTAACCATTTCGTACCTTTCATCTCACGCTGACGGCAACGCTGGTCTAATGTGAATTTCATCACGAGGGGTTTTAAACACTCTGGCAAAGGGGGGCATTCCACGACGCCGACATAATGTCTGTGCTCACGTGGGTGTGGTCACTGTCACACTGGTATGAATTATTCGAGAGACTGGAGCAGGGTTTTTATTTCACCCAAATTACGGCATGCCGTGTAAGGGCACGGGGACGAAGAACAAACACGTAACAAAACACACAGGGTAGAAACCCAAAACAACACACGGGACGAGACACGTAATCATCTGCGCAATCCACAAGGGCACAAAAGCCCAAAACACACAGCACAGGTACTCACAAGCACCAAAGAACATTGTAACACTAATGGACAGCCCAATGAAAACCAGAGGGCACATATATACAAATGCTAATCTGTGGGAGCAGGGGACAGGTTTGTGTGATGAAAGTTCTGGAGGGATCCGTGACAGTCACCGTGACATCCGTGACAGAACTTTTATATGAAAAATAATTCTCATTTAGCTGGCTAACATCTAACTTCATCGTCTCACAAATCGTTTCATATTTAATCATATAAGTTCCACAACATTTAGATGTAAACCTGACAACTGGGAAATATACACTTTCAGAGATGTTGTTCTACCATCTTTAATGACATCACAAAAACGTAATGCATTCGTCAGGATTGTTCTTTAAATACTCACGGACCATTCCAAATGTTTGGATTACGGAAATATTGTTTCATTATCCAATCTCGGATGTTACTTTACTAGAAAATCTCTCTCTCTGTTGCAACAAAGGATTTTTAACTTTCATTTCTGCAAAGTGGGAGAGAGAGTCAACACGATGGGAGGTGGGAGATAGGGGGCTTTCTCTGATCCTCTCCCAGGATGGAAAGTCATGGCAACTACAAGTTATACTGTGGGGCAAAAAAGTATTTGGTTAGCCACCAAGTTCTCCCACTTAAAAAGATGAGAGAGGCCTGTAATTTTCATCATAGGTACACTTCAAATATGACAGCCAAAAGGATAAAAAATAAATCCAGAAAATCACATTGTAGGATTTTTAATGAATTTATTTGCAAATTATAAAAATAAGTATTTGGTCACCTACAAACAAGCAAGATTTCTGGCTCTCACAGACCTGTAACTTCTTCTTTAAGAGGCTCCTCTGTCCTCCACTCGTTACCTGTATTAATGGCACCTGTTTGAACTTGTTATCAGTATAAAAAACACCTGTCCACAACCTCAAACAGTCACACTCCAAACTCCACTTTGGCCAAGACCAAAGAGCTGTCAAAGGACACCAGAAACAAAATTGTAGACCTGCACCAGGCTGGGAAGACTGAATCTGCAATAGGTAAGCAGCTTGGTTTGAAGAAATCAACTGTGGGAGCAATTATTAGGAAATGGAAGACATACAAGACCACTGATAATCTCCCTCGATCTGGGGTTCCATGCAAGATCTCACCCCGTGGGGTCAAAATGATCACAAGAACGGTGAGCAAAAATCCCAGAACCACACGGGGGGACCTAGTGAATGACCTGCAGAGAGCTGGGACCAAAGTAACAAAGCCTACCATTAGTAACACACTAAGCCGCCAGGGACTCAAATCCTGAAGTGCCAGACGTGTCCCCCTGCTTAAGCCAGTACATGTCCAGGCCCGTCTGAAGTTTGCTAAAGAGCATTTGGATGATCCAGAAGAAGATTGGGAGAATGTCATATGGTCAGATCAAACCAAAATATAACTTTTTGGTAAAAACTCAACTCGTCGTGTTTGGAGGATGCTGAGTTGGGTCTTTCAGCATGACAATGATCCCAAACACACTGCCCGGGCAACGAAGGAGTGGCTTCGTAAGAAGCATTTCAAGGTCCTGGAGTGGCCTAGCCATTCTCCAGATCTCAACCCCATTGAAAATATTTGGAGGGAGTTGAAAGTCCATGTTGCCCAGCAACAGCCCCAAAACATCACTGCTCTAGAGGAGATCTGCATGGAGGAATTGGCCAAAATACCAGCAACAGTGTGTGAAAACCTTGTGAAGACTTACAGAAAACGTTTGACCTCTGTCATTGCCAACAAAGGGTATATAACAAAGTATTGAGATAAACTTTTGTTATTGACCAAATACTTGTTTTCCACCATAATTTGCAAATAAATTCATAAAAAATCCTACAATGTGATTTTCTGGATTTCTTTTCCTAATTTTGTCTGTCATAGTTGAAGTGTACCTATGATGAAAATGACAGGCCTCTCTCATCTTTTTAAGTGGGAGAACTTGCACAATTGGTGGCTGACTAAATACTTTTTTGCCCCACTGTATATTTGCAAAAAGGGTGATCAAATTAAAATCCTACATCTGCAAGCACTACCCAGTGACATGGACAGACTGGTGTGCCACACAGTGTGAACACAGGTGGTAGAAGTGCGGATATCGACTGGCTTTGGTCTCTGACACCGATTGAGCCATTCAGACTGATTTGAACCTGGAAGTCTGAGCCGACTCAGTCGGTGGAGAGGTCGTCACTCCTTCAGCTCTGTCACGCTTCTATTCGATCCAAGAAGATTGATCACACTTTCCCTTAATTGGACTGGACTGGCCTGGCTGTCCAGCAGTTGCATGGTCTGACTGTCTGTGGTTTGCTTTCTAGAGGATCAGTGTCAGCAATCCAGCCGGCCCAGCACAGGTTATCTACAACCTCAACACGTACAAGCATGCACACACATGTGAACACTGCTGACTGAACACTGCTCCACAAACCCCCATCTCTGCTCTTAGTAGCAAATGCCACACAAGAATCCGCCCCTCACAATTAAGGTAGACGGCAATCAAACAAGGGATATCCAATATAAAGTGATATAAAACTTGCCGTCATCTTTCTTTATAACGCTGCAGTCGTGCGGATATATTATATCCTTGCTAATACATCTTATGAAATCTTCCTCTGAACAATTTGTTTGTTTCTGCCACCTCTCCATTCTTCCAGCTTGACAATACAGAACAGAGGGAAAGCTGGTCCTTTGGGAAAGCTTGGCTGAGTGCTGAGTGCTGCTATAGCTCATCGGTTCTGTAGCAGGAAGCGAGGTGGAGGAGACACCTCTGTACTGTTTGTGTGTGTGTGTGTGTGTTTGTATGTGTGTGTGTGTGTGTGTGTGTGTGTTTGTATGTGTGTGTGTGTGTGTTTGTGTGTGTGTGTGTGTGTGTGTGTGTGTGTGTGTGTGTGTGTGTGTGTGTGTGTGTGTGTGTGTGTGTTTGTATGTGTGTGTGTGTGTGTGTGTGTGTGTGTGTGTGTGTGTGTGTGTGTGTGTGTGTGTGTGTGTGTGTGTGCGTGTGCGTGTGCGCGTGTGTGTGTGTGTGTGTGCGTGTATGTGTGCGACAACTTCTCTGTGATGACCTGATGGTAGTGTCAGCTCGTCTCTACAGATCACTGTGGTGTTTCTTTCCCCCACATTGTTTTCTCTCTGGTCTAATTTGATGAATGCTCTCTGGCACACAACGTCTCTTTGGAGACGGACTGAAAGTCAGCAGGTAGGACGTTGAAGACATCTGAAGGGTAGCATCCCAAATGGCACACTATTCCCTTCAGAGTGCTGAATCCCATAGGGCTCTGGTCAAACGTAGTGAACTATATAGGGAATAGTGTGCCATTTGGGCCACACACACTTTCTTTATCTGAAGCTCTCTGCTATCCTCGCTTTCATCACTCTCTGCTCGGGTAATGTATCCCACAGAGAATACTGCTTGCTCGCTGGCTGACTGTTGGGCTTTTGTTTTCAGTGTTTTTCTCATTTTTTCCCTGAAAAGCTATTCAGGTTTACTGTACGGTCAATCTGAGCCCCCATACTGTAGGCTACTATACATTTGGGGGATTTGGGCAAAAATAATATTGCTTATTTTCAACAATATAAGTGTCATTTTAAGAAGCGAAGATGGTGAGAATATATTGCTAATAAAAGATGCACAATAAAATAAAGCACAATTGCCACCAACCTTAACTTAAACAAGTGCAGCATAACGAGAACGACAACAGCGGAGATGCCAATTATGAGCGCCTGTGATCTCCTCACAGACAAATCAATCAACAGCAAAAGCAGAAAGCTGATTGGTCATCCGAGAGCTCTGTGTGTGTAGTGTCCTCTGCATCATGCCACAGTGGCCAATTTGTGGCCTTGTTGTTTTGCTCCCAATACTCTCATCTCATCTCATCTCATGCGCTCTCTCTCTGTCTCACTCTCTCTTTCTATGTCTGTCCTCAGCCCTCCCTGCATTTTATTGATTTCAAACTTAGCAGAATATGCCTGACCAGTAGTCCTGGCAGATGGCAGATGCTCAAATCTAGCCTAGTGCTGTATACATGTACAGAAACACGGGCATGGACATACACACACACACACTGAAAACTGCTCCATGGGATGTAGACTGCAGAACCTCTTTGTCTTGGCTCAGAGGACCAACCCGTTCTGCTTCTCGCATTGCAAATGATCTATAATGGAGGTTAGTAGCTTCTTACAGAATAACCACTTCTCTGGGGATCTGGGAAACTATAGTGACTCTCTGAAATGCCTCTGTCCTTTTCTACAGTATCATCTCTCCTATGTTGTCTCAAGCAGGTAGCTAAGTATCACAAATAATGCACACATAATTACCATTCAAATATGGCAGAGCTGGAATGATTATTACATCGTGTGGTTTCGAAGTTCCATGTACTTTAAGAACAGTGACCAGTGAGACCAATGATTCATTCTTTAGACGTTCAATTCAGCAGTCATTTGCATTTATCTCAGCACCCGTTCTTTTGTCAGTTCCATGGCCCCATTTCAGCAAGGTAAGCTGCAGCATTTACTAAACACCACTGACCCTGCTCATGTAAAGTAGGCCTAGATATCACAGACATTTAACTACCACAACCGTACTAGGACAGCGTCCGTGGATGTGACTTTCCTAATATGGACACCACACAGGGTTTTATTAAAAGGGAAAACAACATCTTGTCATCCTCTAAATACACAACTAAGGAACCCCTGTCCGATTGTGTCAGAACTTATAGTTTCCAGTTTGCTGTTTAAGAAAGAAGGGCGGGAAAGACGCTGGAGGGATATCCGTTCCAAACTTTAATTTCCAAGCACTAGCATTTCACCCAATTATAAATTGGTTTAGACATTACTCTACCGCTCCCTGCTTGAGAATAGAGAGAAATATGATACTCTGGAGCGCTGCCTTTCACATCGCCCCAATGGTCCATATGTGGTGTCTGTACCCTTGGCGATTTCATGGATAGTAATGGTTTAAGGACGTTCCAAGATCTGAAAGAAGCATGTATATTACCAGGTAACTATGTTCTTCTTTATCTCCACCTCAGGTCAGCTATGCTAGCCTATGGAGTTCCATGGGAAAACCAGCTGTCAAACCATCCAATGATGGAATTTGTAAACAGATTATCTGGTATTCAAAAAGGACTAATCTCTATAATATATCAACAACTATTGGAAAGCTCATAGTCTAAGCTAGCCATTAACCAGTTAGAGCTCTAGGGGCGCTATTTCATTTTTGGATAAAAAACGTTCCCGTTTTAAGCGCGATATTTTGTCACGAAAAGATGCTCGACTATGCATATTCTTGACAGTTTTGGAAAGAAAACACTCTGAAGTTTCAGAATCTGCAAAGATTTTGTCTGTAAGTGCCCCAGAACTCATTCTACAGGCGAAACCAAGATGATGCATCACCCAGGAATTAGCAGAATTTCTGAAGCTCTGTTTTCCATTCTCTCCTTATATGGCTGTGATTGCGCAAGGAATGAGCCTACACTTTCTGTCGTTCGCCCAAGGTCTTAGCAGCATTGTGACGTATTTGTAGGCATATCATTGGAAGATTGGCCATAAGAGACTACATTTTCCAGAGGTCCGCCCGGTGTCCTTTGTCTAAATTTGTGCGTAATCTTCAGGTGCGGTCATTTTCTCCTGGGATTCAGGAGAGAAAGCATGTTTCCAAGAACGATGTATCAATGAAGAGATATGTGAAAAACACCTTGAGGCTTGATTCTAAAAAACGTTTGCCATGTTTTCAGTCGATATTATGGAGTTAATTTGGAAAAAAGTTTGCGTTTTGAGGACTGAATTTATGGATTTTTTTTGGTAGCCAAATGTGATGTATAAAACGGAGCTATTTCTAATACACAAGGAATCTTTTTGGAAAAACTGAGCATCTGCTATCTAACTGAGAGTATCCTCATTGAAAACATCAGAAGTTCTTCAAAGGTAAATGATTTTATTTGAAGGCTTTTATGTTTTTGTTAATGTTGCGTGCTGGATGCTAACGCTAATGCTAACGCTAAATGCTAACGCGAAATGCTAACTCTAGCTAGCTACTTTTACACAAATGATTGTTTTCCTATGGTTGAGAAGCATATTTTGAAAATCTGAGATGACAGTGTTGTTTACAAAAGGCTAAGCTTGAGAGATGGCATATTTATTTCATTTCATTTGCGATTTTCATAAATAGTTAACGTTGTGTTATGCTAATGAGCTTGCTGATAGATTTACACAATCCTGGATACAGGGGTTTTTTCATAGCTAAACGTGACGCAGAAAACGGAGCGATTTGTCCTAAACAAATAATCTTTCAGGAAAAACTGAACATTTGCTATCTGAGAGTCTCCTCAATGAAAACATCTGAAGTTCTTCAAAGGTAAATGATTTTTTTGAATGCTTTTCTGTTTTTTTGTGTAAATGTTGCCAGCTGAATGCTAATGCTAAATGCTACGTTAGCCATCAATACTGTTACACAAATGATTGTTTTGCAATGGTTGAGAAGCATATTTTGAAAATCTGAGATGACAGTGTTGTTAACAAAAGGCTAAGCTTGAGAGCTAGCATATTTATTTCATTTCATTTGCGATTTTCATGAATAGTTAACGTTGCGTTATGGTAATGAGCTTGAGTCTGTATTCACGAACCCGGATCCGGGATGGGGAGATCAGAAAGGTTAAAAAAGTATGGCCCACAGATCTAAATGTAACTGAATCATCCTTTAACAGAATATGGAAAAATATGACCTTGGCATCCCGTAATCCGAACCATCAAATTTGTTCACAGACTTTATCTAACACCCAAGCAATGTTTTATAATGAAATTGGCCCCAACTTTCAAATGCTCACTGTGTCCCCTGAATCAGGCAGGCACATTTCTTCTAGTGATGTGGGACTGCCCTCCATTTAAATTCATTATTGGACAAAGTTACAAAGAGCATGAATGTAAATATTGAATGTAAAAATATGTGACTTGCCCTGAAGGAATTGTTGATATGCTGTAAAAAAAGTATTCTAGAAAACTTTTTATTTGAAAAAAAAAATGACAAAAAATGCAGATAGAAAGATTACAGAAGTATTTTTTTCACAATCTGCTCTGGACAAGTCCAGTCCTGTGTCTGAACGAAATGAAACAAAAAATATTTAGTCCGACTTTATCCAGTGTCCAGAAAATAAATATTGCCTCCTTTGCATATTTGAATAAAAATTTTCAGAAACATTTTAATACAAAAAAGTGTTTTATTTTTTATCTCCATTCAACTGGTAAAAAGTTGATTGTGATATGACTAAGAGGGTGCCTGGCCTTCATATGATTTTGAGAGTTATACCTGTACCTGTAACCCCCTTCTGAAAAAAATAACCTAAATAAAAAGTTGGTCACAAAAGAAAGAAGGGACATCCTCAATGCAACTCCTTATATTCTTCAGACCATGTCCCAATGCAACACTTTATTTGTTCAGACCATGTCATTGGTTCTTATGCCAGTATCCTTGATTACCTCCCTCCGACTGGGCTGGGTAGTCTGGCTCTCACTAGAGGAGAGATGCACTCTGTCCAAGCCTTATTGGTGGAAGGGTTTCTCTACTGAGCCACTCTCTAACCGTCTCTCCCTCCATCACAACAACACATCATTAGACCAGCAATGACAGACAGAGAGAGAGAGAGATCAGAGAGGGAGGGAGGGATGGAAGGAGAGGGAGAAAAAGAGAGAGAGAAAGATCGAGCGAGAGAGAGAGGGCCCAGGTTGAGACACAGACCAATTAATTCTTTAGCACCCCTATTTGTGTCTGCATCTCAAACTACACCCAATTCCCTATGTAGTGCACTACACCATATAATCATTGTATAGGGGAATAGGGTGCCATTTGAGATTCAACCAGTGTTCGGTCATGGTCTGGTATTTCCTAGGTACTAACAATGTAGTAAACAACTCCTGGTGGTCTAATGATGTTTTTTTTTCTCTATTTTCAAAACCTCTGACCCTATTGTCTTCAAACCAGCAACAGATACATACAATGTAGCCGGCTAGTGTAGCCTTAACCGTAAATGACTGGGTTCCAACCTAAGTCTACTGAGCTACAATAAAGCACATTAGCCTGCTAAGCCAAAGGCCTAGGCATTGATACCATAATCAAATATGGAGTAGGAGGCTAGAACTACAGTGATTGCCTTCAGGCAAGGCTTACTCTCATCTCATGTTTCATGTCTATCTATATCATCTCTGTATCTCTCTGCAACGCTGAACACTAAAGCGCTTATCAAAATAATAACATCTGATGATGACATCCACGTGTTTAATCTAGGTCAACGCTGATGAATAATTTACAACCAGATGCTCAATAGATTCCCACTGAACAATACCGGCATGTCGCTAGGCCTGTAGGACTGTGAGTACGGACACACGCACGCACTCGCGCACACACACACACAGTATATAGCCTCGCCACAACCTGGGCTCTCGCCCACACACTTCTCTGGTCTGTCTGCATGGCTGGTCTGTCAACATCCCAGACTCATCAAAGATAGAGGCTGCGGCCTGCTCATTCAAAGTTCTCCA
>NC_143041.1:35067446-35182446 GCF_057628025.1 Oncorhynchus mykiss
AGTTCTTATATTTTGCTTGCTAGCTAGCCACCACACAGCTTCAGTTACACAATCACTTCAAACTGAAGCTGGAAAGACTGAAAATTAGCTGAGTCTTGTTTTACCTTGTTTAAATTTACCTTTCTGTATAAATCCATAAAAATTATACCAGCTGATTCATAATTTCGACTGACTGAGAAACGTTGCCTGCCTGTCTGTCTCGTCTCGACTCCCGACAAATTCATTACTATGGGACAAAATTAGATCTAATTTGAATATTGAAACAATATTGCAAATGTCGGAGAGACACACAGCAAGGTTTATACAAATATCCTGCCGATGAAAATGAAATGTTAGTCTAAAAGAAATGTGAGATGTCTAGATGATCATTCAGAATTAGACCCACCCATTGTATAATCCAACCGAGACACCACCATCTAGTGGCGCTAGCTAAAACTAACCAATTATAGCCTCATCGCGTTGTATGTGTTCTTTCTTCGGTTCTTTCTTCTTCTATAGTTGTCATGTATGACACAAAATCACAAAATCACGGAAGAGGAGAAATGACATATAGATTGTTTTACTTTGAGTATGACACTCTTGCCTCATGACAGCCATGTTGACCAATGATTGCATTGAGGGCAAAAAAATATTGATGTTTTGCCATCCTGATCTTTGCAGGAGTCATTCCGGCATGTGGTGATGCTGTTTGTAATACTTTGCTCTCTCTCGCTCTCTCAATATGTTATTTAACTAAGGACAGAGTGCATCAAAGGCTAAAATCTCCAATTGTTACTAATAGTGTGAATATTAATTGAGGCTGATATTTTATTATTTCCCAGTCATTAGGGGGAAGCTAAACGAGGACAGAAATAATTTAGCATTCTTTACATTATTTTAAACTAATTTTAAAATGATCTCAGTGAAAGGAAATTGCTTCGGATTCAGCGCAGCCCTACAACCTGTATCTAGCCTACTGGGGTATTTCTTACACACTGAGCGTGTGTGTGTGTGTGTGTGTCTATGTGTGACCTAAATAAATGTGGCATCATTCTGCTATTTCAGCTTTAATACAAGCCCAATACAGCCACGTGGGGACAAGTTTTCTTCAGCTGAGGTTATAAGACGCTATATACTCATATAATAAAGTACTGTACACTTATACAGTTGAAGACGGAAGTTTACATAGTCACGTACATTTAAACTCAGTTTTTCACAATTCCTCACATTTAATCCTAGTAAAAATTCCCTGTCTTAGGTCAGTTAGTATCACCACTTTATTTTAAGAATGTGAAATGTCAGAATAATAGTAGAGAGAATGATTTATTTCAGCTTATATTTCTTTCATCACATTCCCAGTGGGTCAGAAGTTTACATACACTCAATTAGTATTTGGTAGCATTGCCTTTAAATTGCTTAACTTGGGTCAAACATTTTGGGTAGCCTTCCACAAGCTTGCCACAATAAGTTTGGTGGATTTTGGCCCATTCCTCTTGACAGAGCTGGTGTAACTGAGTCAGGTTTGTAGGTCTCCTTGCTCACACACACTTTTTCAGTTCTACAGGATTGAGGTCAGGGCTTTGAGATGGCCACACCAATACCTCGACGTTGTTGTCCTTAAGCCATTTTGCCACAATTTTGGAAGTATGCTTGGGGTCATTGTCCATTTGGAAGACCCATTTGAGACCAAGCTTTAACTTCCCGACTGATGTCTTGAGATGTTGCTTCAATATATCCACACAATTTTCATACCTCATGATGCCATCTATTTTGTGAAGTGCACCAGTCCCTCCTGCAGCAAAGCACCCCCACAACATGATGCCGCAACACCCGTGCTCCAGGGTTGGGATGGTGTTCTTCGGCTTGCAAGCATCCCCATTTTTCTTCCAAACATAATGATGGTCATTATGGCCAAACAGTTCTATTTTTGTTTCATCAGACCAGAGGACATTTCTCCAATAAGTATGATCTTTGTCCCCATATGCAGTTGCAAACCGTAGTCTGGCTTTTTTATGGCAGTTTTGGAGCAGTGGCTTCTTCCTTGCTGAGCGGCCTTTCAGGTTATGTCGATGTAGGACTAATTTTACGGAGGATATAGATACTTTTGTACCTGTTTCCTCCAGCATATTCACAAGGTCCTTTGCTGTTGTTCTGGGATTGATTTGCACCTTTCGCACCAAATATGTTCATCTCTAGGAGACAGAACGAATCTCCTTCCTGAGCGGAATGACGGCTGCGTGGTCCCATTGTGTTTATACTTGCGTACTATTGTTTGTACAGATGACCGTGGTACCTTCAGGCATTTGGAAATTGCTCCCAAGGATGAACCAGACTTGTGGAGGTCTACAATTATTCTACAATTATTTTTCTGAGGTCTTGGCTGATATCTTTTGATTTTCCCATGATGTCAAGCAAAGAGGCACTGCGTTTGAAGGTAGGCCTTGAAATACATCCACAGGTACACCTCCAATTGACTCATATGATGTAAATTAGCCTATCAGAGGCTTCTAAAGCCATGACATCATTTTCTGGAATTTTCCAAGATGTTTAAAGGCACAGTCAACTTAGTGTATGTGAACTTCTGACCCACTGGAATTGTGATACAGTGAATTTTCAGTGAAATAATCTGTCTGTAAACAATTGTTGGATAAATGACTTGTGTCATGCACACAGTAGATGTCCTAAACAACTTGCCAAAACTATAGTTTGTTAAAAGAAGAAATTTGTGGAGTGGTTGAAAAACGAGTTTTAATGACTCCAACTTAAGTGTATGTAAACTTCCTACTTCAACTGTATCAGGATACCATTCCTGCAGCTATGTATACGGTCAGTTGCTGTTATCATAGGATGGTGTAGGATACCACTACTCATATCACATAGGGTGCTGTCAATTATACTACGGGTGTGTCTAATTCTGGATGCTGATGGGTTAAAACCGCATTCCAGCCGGTGTCTATTCCACAAGTTAACACCGGTTAAAGCAATGACGTTGAAATGCCTATTTGCTCTGTTCCATCTCACTGCACAATCCACTGACTTATCAGCCCAGCCAGGCAATTTATAAACTTGATCTCCATTATAAAAGCTCCTAGACATTATCTCCCATTTCTTTTAGACTAGAATTTAGTTTTCAACAGCGGAGATTTGTATAAACCTTTCTGTCTGTCTCTGACATTTGCAACATTGTTTTGAAATTCGATCTCCATCTGTTGTTGAGGCATGGACAGGCATGGTAAACTAAACACAGCCACTAGAAATCTAGAAAACCAATGTGAGAGATTCTGCACAGCTAACAAACATAGCTAATAGAAAAAAACCTAGAGTACAATATCACACATTTAGTTTGTTATATCTGGAGTACTTCTCCTGTCTTATCCGGTGTCCTGTGTGAATTTAAGTATGCTCTCTCTAATTCTCTCTTTCTCTCTTTCTATCTATCTCTCAGAGGACCTGAGCCCTAGGACCATGCCTCAAGACTACCTAGCATGATGACTCCTTGCTGTCCCCAGTCCACCTGGCAGTGCTGCTGCTACAGTTTCAACTGTTCTGCCTCTGCGGCTATGGAAACCTGACCTGTTCACCGGACGTGCTACCTGTCCCAGACCTATTATTTGACAATGCTGGTCGTTTATGAACATTTGAACATCTTGGTCATGTTCTGTTATAATCTCCACCCGGCACAGCCAGAAGAGGACTGGCCAACCCTCAAAGCCTGGTACCTCTCTAGGTTTCTTCCTAGGTTTTGGCCTTTCTAGGGAGTCGACGTGCTTCAACACCTGCATTGCTTGCTGTTTGGGGTTTTAGGCTGGGTTTCTGTACAGCACTTTGAGATATCAGCTGATGTACGAAGGGCTATATAAATACATTTGATTTGAGTTTGATTTGATTTACAGAAGAAAACTGAGAAAACCAAATGTGTGAGTGTGTCTGGAGGCCCCATGGTAGAGTACAGTATCATTAATTCACACAGCTCTCAGCTGTTTCACACAGGAGACAACTACAGGGGTTTCTGTTACCTACATCCTCAAACATAGCCCTTAATAATACATGATATTCATAATACACACTCCCCCACTTCCGCTTCTACACGCTCTTCTATTTTCCTCCTTTTCTCTCTTTCTTTTCCCCATCTTCTCTCTCTCGCCCCCCTTTTCCTCCTCTCTTTGATTTATTCCACTCTCCCTCTCCCTCTCACTCTCTTCATCACTACCCCTCCCCCTCTCTTCTTCTCTGCCTCTATCCCTCGTCTCACTCTCTTCCTCTCCACCTCTCCTCCCTCTCTTCTTCTCCCCCTCTCTCCCTCCTCTCAATCTCTTCCTCCCCACCTCTCCCCCCTCTCTTCTTCTCCCCTCTCCCCCTCCTCTCAATCTCTTCCTCCCCCTCTCTCCCTCCTCTCACTCTCTTCCTCTCCACCTCTCCCTCCTCTCATCCTCTCCACCTCTCCTCCCTCTCCCCCCTCTCTTCTTCTCCTTTCTCTGTATGGTCTTTAATTAATTCACAAACACAGTATCTCCCACAACAATAGATGTATTGGATATATTCTCGTTTGCCCTTGTCTCTGCTCGCTTTTACCTTTACATACTCACTCCTGAGAAATGAAATCACTTCTCTCTTTACACAGACTCAATCCTGAGAAATGAAATCGCTCCGCATTGAACGATTTTTCCCTTCGGATGTTTCCTTCCCCTGATATGATCGTTATCCGAAATCGAATCTAGAACCCTGGGCCCTGGTCGTCTGCAGGTCCTCGCCGCCCTGTGTGTGTGTGTGTGTGTGTGTGTGTTCAGCTCCTCGCCGCCAGTGTAGCAATCTGGGCTTGAATAGCAGAGAAGCGCCCAAGGTGGGAATATGATACACTGTGGAGAGGAGCGGCTTCTTGGGGAATGAGAGGGGAAGATCAATTACCAGAGAATGGCCTTTGTGACCATGGGGTTTATCATTTAAACTCTAAAGCTAGAGGAAATGTTACAGATACAATATACCAACCAACCAGAACAAGGTTATGGAAATTGGTTGTGTTGATACCACATATCCATAAAAATATTATGTGAATTTTCATTCACACCATTTTTTGGGGGAGAAATTACATTTGAAAATCGAGTTTACGCTGCTTAAAATTATAATGGGAAAGAGGAAGAGAGAGAGAAAGAGACAAAGCGATAGAGAGGGTGAGAGAACTATTGAGATCGAGAGACAGAGCGAGTCAGAGAAAGAAAGATGAAGCATGGCCACAAATCACCACCTTCCTCCTTCCCTCCCTCCCAGTAAGTCTCCCTCTACCTGCGCATTTTTGACATGCGCTCCCAGTCCCAGGGCCAAATTTGTCATCCTAATATAGATGTTACCTCAAGCCTGAGATGAATGTACTCCACACTAATTCCCATGTGGAGCCTTTGCACAAACATGACAGAGGGAATGGAGGACAAGGGGAAGCAACACATCAGCACACCGTCTCCCTTCCTTCCAAAACAGCAGACGAGGTCACGGACGTCTTCCAGAGAGTACAGCCATTGTGATTCAGACTTCTAGCAGTACAGAGCAGTGTATGTGTGTGTGTCATTCGATTCACAAGGGGCCACTGTAGCTACAGTACAAATCATCATAGTCTAATCAGCCGAGCTCTAGATAAAGACTACAGAGTGTGAAAGACACAATTTGGTTTTCTGGGTCGTGTTCATTACCATCAAACAAGAAAATAACTCTGAAATCAGGTGCAACTACCTGGACATGTCCAATACGAAACACACATTTTCCCTTGAGATCAAAACCCAGGTGTGAAAGGCACTAGATGGTGGTAATAGCGAAAAAAGGAGAAGAGATGTCCTCAGAGATATTCAACAGCTACCCGTGTAAGTAACAAAATAGCAATAAAGAGGGTTCATTGGTCACATTCTCCATTTTCTAAAGGACTGCAAGGAAGTTTCTACCAGCCGTAGTTCACCCCATCATGACGGGACAAAGGGAGAGAAACAATATAGAATAAGTGAGTATAGGCTTAGTGGCAAAAGTGGTGTGATGTCGTTGCATAGCCACTGAGTTCTCACATTTTGGGTAGGCCTAACACATTGTTTGCACCAACCTGTGTGAAGTAGTGCATTATGAGGAAGATGTCAGCTTGACGTCAAAACGTCAGACATCTGTTCACATCTTGTATAATGGTGAGTGAGCAAAAAGAAATCAAACCCTGCCTTTTTTTGTCAAGTGCTCCAACTCTTTTTTACCTCGAATTAGTATTTTTCTAAGTTTTTCTTGTTAAGCCATTCTCATGATTTTTGTCATTGTTATTGAGCACCCCCCCTTTCCTTTGTTTGCTGAAGCGCTAAGGCCCGCGTGAACTCTCTGCATTATGAGTGTATTTGAAGTGCTTCTATCACCCCTAATGTATTATAAGACTTGTTGTGAGCATTCGTTACAGCTAATAACTCTTCAAAAGAGCTTTTTGAAAAACTATAAGCTACCACTCTCTCCCGTTTCTCTCTCCCTTTCTCTCCCTCTAACCCCGCCTCTCTCCCTCTAACCCCGCCTCTCTCCCTCCCTCTCTTTCTCTCCCTCTAACCCCGCCTCTCTCCCTCCGTCTCTTTCTCTCCCTCACTCCCTTTTCCTCTCTCTCACTCATCTCTCATAGTTTGTGCTTTTCAGTCAGAAGAAGTTTAGAAGAGTAGGACTGTTCCAGGGGCCAAGATTAGGCTGAGAAATCAGCCACATGGGACCTAGTTTCTCTAGCTAATGAATTGCCTGTTCAATTCAAATTGAGACTGCCATCCCATCACCTGCAAAATTATATCACACGGCAGGACACACCAAGAGGAGGATAAAAGTGGCTATTTTCCTCTCAAGCACAATGGCACATTGGAGGTCATTTGTAGCTGGCAATCACGAATCAGACTCAAGATGTAGTCGTCAACAATGAATAATTGTATGCAATGGGACGTCTGTGTGTGTGTGTGTGTGTGTGTCTGTGTGTGTGTGTGTGTGTGTCTGTGTCTGTGTCTGTGTCTGTGTCTGTGTGTGTGTGTGTGTGTGTGTGTGTGTGTGTGTGTGTGTGTGTGTGTGTGTGTGTGTGTGTGTGTGTGTGTGTGTGTGTGTGTGTGTGTGTGTGTGAGAATGTAATGAAACAGTGGCGTGCCACGGATGATGCCGTCGTAACGCGGAGGGACAGAGAACAAACAAACAAACAGAGACTCAATAAAGAGAGGAAGTGATGCCTAATTAGACAGAGACGGAAGGGAGGGTGGTCTCAAACATCAAAGGAAGGACAGATAACGTAGCTGAGGACTCAGACGATAGGCAAGAATCTCTAGGCTTCAACCATGTGAGATTAGAAATGCACATCAATGCAAATGTACAATGCTAGAAACAGAGTAAATATGCTTCAGTCTCTCTGCGAAAACAAACACGTTAGACTTTAAAGCTGTGTGTGTGTGTGTCTGTGTGTCTGTGTGTGTGTGTGTGTGTGTGTGTGTGTGTGTGTGTGTGTGTGTGTGTCTGTGTGTCTGTGTGTCTGTGTGTGTGTGTGTGCCTCACAGACACAGGTGGAGTGTGTTGCTTTGCTTTATTCAGTCTGTTTCGGTTACTTTCCTGACACACATTATTATAAGAATGAGAAGGAAAGAATATGAGTGTTTGAGTCAACCTGTCACGGACTGAGTCTGTAATACCTACCACCATAGTCCCTGTGCCCAAGAACACCAAGGTAACCTGTCTAAATTACTAACGACCCGTAGCACTCACGTCTGTAGCCATGAAGTGCTTTGAAAGGCTGGTCATGGCTCACATCAACATCAACACCATCACCTCAGAACCCCTAGACCCAGTTCAATTCGCACACCGCCCCAACAGGTCCACAGATGACGCAGTCTCTATTGCACTCCACACTGCCCTTTCCCGCCTGGACAAAAGGAACACCTACGTGAGAATGCTGTTCATTGACGACAGCTAAGCGTTCAACAACATAGTGCCCTCAAAGCTCATCACTAAGCTAAGCACCCTGGGACTAAACACCTCCCTTTGCAACTGGATCCTGGACTTCTTCACGGGCCGCCCCCAGGTGGTGAGGGTAGGCAATCCTGCCACACTGATCCTCAACAGGGGGGCCCCTCGGGGGTGCGTGCTTAGGCCCGTCCTGTACTCCCTGTTCACCCATGACTCCAACACCATCATTAAGTTTGCCGATGACACAATGGTGGTAAGCCTGATCACCAACAACAATGTGACAGCCTATAGGGAGGAGGTCAGAGACCTGGCACTGTGGTGCCTGGACAACAACCTCTCCCTCAACATGATCAAGACAAAGGAGAAGATTGTGGACTACAAGAATAGGAGGGCTGAGCACACCCCCATTCTCAGCGACGGGGCTATAGTGGAGCAGGTTGAGAGCTTCAAGATTCTTGGTGTCCAGAAACCAACAAACTATTGTGGTTCAAACACACCAAGACAGTCATGAAGAGGGCACAACAACGCCTATTCCCCCTCAGGAGACTGAAAAGATTTGTGTCCTCAGGTACTCAGAAACATCTACAACTGCACCATCAAGAGCATCCTGACTGTTTGCATCACCACCTGGTATGGCAACTGCTCTGCCTCTGTCCGCAAGGTGCTAGAGAGGGTAGTGTGTAGGGACCCAGTACATCACTGGGGCCAAGCTTCCTGCAATCCAAAAATTGCCAAAGACTCCAGACACCGTAGTCGTAGATAGTTCTCTCTGCTACCGCATGGCAAGCGGTACCGGAGTGCCAAGTCTAGGTCCAAACGGCTTCTTAACAGCTTCTACCCCCAAGCTATAAGACTAATGAACAGCTAATCAAATGGTTACCCAGACTATTTGCATTGACCCCTACCCCCTTTTATACTCTGCTGCTACTTGTTATGTATTATCTATGCATAGTCACTTCACCCCTTCCTACATGTACATATTACCTCAATTAGGTCAACTAACCTGTACCCCCGCACATTGATTTGGCACTGGTACCCACTGTATATAGCCTCGTTATTGTTTTGTTTTGTATTGTTACTCTTTTATTTTTTAAACTTTATTTTATTTTAGTAGTATTTTCTTAAGTCTTATTTTTCTTAAAACTGCATTGTGGTTTAAGGACTTGTAAGCATTTCACGGTAAGGTAATACCTGTTGTATTCGGCGCATAGGACAAATAAGATTTGATTTGATAAATCAGCAAAAACAAAGGAGAGGATTCACATGATGCTGCGAAGCAAGGTGGTTGTCTGAACGGTAAAACACTCCCAATTTCCTCAAAGTTCGATAGAATAGTACATTTAGTATAATTGTTTTGGAGGGGAAAGTTACTATTATTTGTTTTATCTACGTTTTTCAACAATGTCTGCGTTGAAATCAGCTTCAACACGTACACGTAGCGCAATCACTGGCTCAGCGGTTGACAAGGCCATGATAAGGTTGACAAGGCCTTGATAAAACTACTTATTCAAAAACTGTACCAAGGGACAGAGCAGCGATACACCTATTAATGAGGGATCTGGGTCTGATAGATGATAGATATATGGAGACTTGTCAATCCTAGAGAGAAGGAATATACATTTGATTCACATAACCAAGAATCTCATTCCAGGATAGATTACTTCCTAATTTCCAAAAGTATGACTAAAGATGTGATAGATCGTAAAATAGGGGTTATTGCTTTGACTGACCACGCAACAGTGGAATTACGTATAGCAGTTTAGGTTGATATGGCTAAGAAAATAGTTAGATGGAGGATGAATACATCCTTATTCCAAGACAAAACATTTCATCTTTTCCTCAATAAAGATGTCAAGTTTTTTTTTAAACAAACATTGGTTCCACTGACAAATTGAGTACAGTATGGGAGGCCACCAAAGCATATGTTAGGGGCAAGATAATAGCACACACTAGTAGAAAGAAAAGGGAAGATCGAGAAAGAGCTGAAAAACTAGAGTCTCAAATTTAAGAGCTGGAAAAAGAGTTATCCAAGAAAAATCACTGTTGAAACAAGTCTGGGATCTGAAGTTTCAATTACATGAGATCTATAACAAAAAGGCTGAAATATGCAATGAGGACAAATTTTTATGAAAGTGGTGAAAAAACAGGTAAATTATTGTCTAAACAACAAAAGGGTGCCAGTTTTGTAATACCAGCTATCAAAAATGGAAGTGGGGAGGTAATGACTGGTACAAACGATATGAACAATTTATTTTGAGACTTTTATTTGACTCTTTATAAGTCAGAATGTAACTTAGACCCAGCTAAATTGAATGCCTTTTTTCAAAGATAGAGCTTCCAGGGGTGTTTCCTGATTAAATAAAGGATTTGGATGCTCCTATACTAGAATCTGAGATAAGAACAGACATCACCTCAATGAAGTTTGGAAAGTCACCAGAATTAGACGACTTCCAAGTTAAGTATTATAAAAGGAATATTGACGTATTAGCTCCTATATTAACACGTGTACGCAGAAGCTCTGGAACTGGAGCAGCTACATGACACTTTTAATAAGGCATTAATTTCATTATTTCTCAAGAAGGATAGAGAACCCACTGACCCAGGGAGTTTTCGCCCTGTCAGTTTAATTGGAGTTGATTGTAAGGTGCTCTCCAAAGTATTAGCCATGAGGCTGGAGAAGGTTTTACCTCGTATTATTTACACAGATCAGGTGGGATTTGTAAAAAGTAGAACCTCCCCAGACAATCTTAGACGTTTGCTTCACCTCATGTGGCTGAGTCAAACAGAGGACACTCAGGTGGCAGCCCTTTCCTTAGATGCGGGGGAAGGCAGTCAATAGGGTAGAGTGAGGCTTTTTAACATATACCCTTGAGAAGTTTGACTTTGGCTCTGGATTAATCAAGTGGGTTAAGGTATTGTACTCCAATCCAAGAGCAACAGTCCTCACAAATGGTATGATCTCTTCCTTTTTTAATCTGTCGAGGGGAACCCAACAGGGTAGTCCCCTCTTACCGCTCCTCTTTACTCTATTTTTGGAGCTCTTGGCAGCAGCAATCAGAGCTGATTCAGGAATCAAAGAAGTGATGGGAGGCACCAGTTAGCATAAGTTGTTTTTATATGCTGATGACATACCGTAATCCTTTTGGTTTTGAACAATTGACATGTTCTCACAGATATCTGGTTATAAGAGGAATTGGCAGAAGTCAGAAGCTATGTATGCCTGTATCCAAAATCTGTCCTTCTGTTGTAATGATTTCATTACTGTTCAAATGGGTACATTCAGGGATGAAATACCTGTGTATAAAATTGAGTAACGAACTACAGAATATTATGCAAATGAATATGATGCCACTACTACAAAAAAATAACGAAAAATCTTGACAAATGGAGGTTGCTTAATCTTACTTTATGGGGTAAAATAAATACTGTTAAAATGGTCATTGCCCCACAGTTTAATTATGTGTCCATGATGCTCCCTGTGACCATTTCTTCATTATTTCAACAGTACAAACAAATGATTAAGGATTATCTTTTGGATGGGTAAAAAAAAAAAAAAATGCTCCAAGGGATAATTGCAGACTAGCATGACCCAATGCAGAACTATAAAACATATACTTTGAAGTAGCAAAATTGGCCAGACACTGGGGCAATTATGATTCCCTTTTGGGATGGTCTCAGATTGGGAGGTCTATCACAGCCCCGTTGAAGCCTATTGAGGCCTAATCACAAAAAAAGAATTGAGAGACAGCCAATCCTACAACATTCCCAAGAGGTATGGGTTGAGATTCATAAGATGTTTGGTATTTCCCAGTATAAATAAAAATATTATTCCATATGCAAAGGAAAACATTAATTTATCTGGGAGGTATGGCTTAGACAAGGCCTGCATGCACTATGCTCTATATGCTCTATATGTGAAAGGAGTGCTTATGTCCTATCAGGACCTGAACATTTTATTTGCCAGATAAGGGAGATTTCTGGAGATACTCACAATTAAAGGAGCTCCATGGGGTCTCTTATGAGTATTAACCTCCAAAGAGATAACAACTTGTTAGAACAATATTTCCTGTTACCAGGAATATCATACCCCAATACTACAGTATTTTGTAAAAGAGTATCACATGCACATTATGGAAAATGAGAATTTAAGGTTGATTTAGCAGAGGGATTTTAGTTGTGACATTGAGGAAGATGTATGGAAAAATGTTGTTTCCAATGTAGGGTGGTATACCAGGGATACAAGAGGGAAATGTACACATTATAAGATTGTTCATCTTATGATATGATAGCAAAATGACAGAAGAGGACAGGGACATATGTTAGAAAAAATATATTCGTGATGGGTGGGGTTTTTTGTGCATTTTTTTCCTGTTTAATATTCCAACCACTGATATGTTACAAAGGTTCTGTCTTGTTTGCTGTCTTGTTGAGTGTTATGCTTTTGTTGTTATTAGTGTTAAGTAATGTCATGTTGATTATTATTATTTAAATTTAAAAAATAAAAAAAACATTTACAAAGGAGATGGCAGGTGTATAGCAGGAAATCCAACAAGATCTCACAGTCTCACTTCAGTATTAACCTTTTGTCCAGGGGGGATAAATGTTACATTTTGATGAAAGTTTAGCCATTAATTCAGACTGGTTAAGGTAAGGGTTAAGGTTTTGAATAGGGTTAGGGTTAGTGTCTAAAAACAGAGTAAATGAGTTATTTCAGTATAGCATTGGACACTATGTAAACTGAGTTGGAGGACTAACAGAGGGAGTAGGACAGGTTATGTGTTTGTCCAGTACAGAGCAGTGAGAGTAGGTTGTAGGCAATGTCTGTCTGCCTCTTTGTGTGTGTGTGTGTGTGTGTGTGTGTGTGTGTGTGTGTGTGTGTGTGTGTGTGTGTGTGTGTGTGTGTGTGTGTGTGTGTGTGTGTGCATGCGTGCGTGCGTGTGCATGCCAGCAGGGGTGTCGCTACAGAGTCCCTCTGAAGGGTAGGTTCAATAAAAGCCGTTAATGAGGGAGAACGAGGTGATGGATTTGGACTGTCGCTACGAGTGTACCTCTCAGGTCCCGGGCCACTGTGGGTCTACCGCATCACTTTCTCCTCCATCTGTCAATGTTGGCCCGTCACAGGCCTTGGGCGACACCCCCACCAGCACCACTTCTACCTCTGGATCTGTGTGTGTGTGTGTGTGTGTGTGTGTGTGTGCGTGCGTGTGTTTGATCAGCTACACAACAACCATCACCACCCACCTGAGATCAGGGTCAGGAGGTCAGAGGTGAGAGGTCACTGGGATGTCACACAGCAGAGAGGACAGCTGCCATGTAGTTGCTAACTGTATGCCAACTAATAAAGGACATAGTCACACTGACTTTTCCACTGCCAAATGATGTGTATGGCAGGCATATTTAGCTCTGCTTTAACTTTTTACTATGTGCTGTACATCTCTTTTAATCTTTATAGAGTTTATTTAATACAATAAAACTCAATTTGAACAACATTAAATAGGCCTACGTCCTTCGGTTATTGTAGATATTGTTATAGTCTGTTCCCATGACAAATGCCACAAGACAAATTTGATTCCCCTGATGCGCTACAGGCAGACAGAACAAGCTAATATAAACTCAAGGAGAATGATGCACCATCAAAACCATTCAAGCTATTAATTTCCCTTCTATACACATTAATTCATCCATGTTCTGTCATGTACATGGGTGCTTTATTTTGTGAGTTCTGATGGGGCTTTGATTCACAAGAACATCCAGAGAATTAATTTCAACACATTGCTATTACAGTGACGGCCTCCAATGAGCTAAATGAGAAAATACTGCTTGTGTTCCAAATGGCATCCTGTTTATCCCACTACTTTGGCCAGGGCCCATAGCACAAATAGGAAAAAGGGTGCCATTTGGGATTAAAACACTGTTTTGGGAGGCTTGATTATTATCCAGGCTGTTTTTCACACTGCTGCTGTTAATGGGAATTGCTCATCACATCGCTAACCATGCAGAACAGCCTCCAAACAGCCCCCTCAAAGCACCAAAGCTGAGGCACTTCTCTGCTATTGTGAGAGGAAAAAAGCACAGGGGCTTCAATGCCGACAAACAACACACTTTTTAATAATTTCTACCATTCTGTGCACTCACTAATTTTGAAGGAGATAGAAACGTTGCCAGCGCGCCACAGACAACCCTGAATGGTTGCTGAGGAGATGCTCAATGAAAGCTAAGCATTCTCTGTCACAGATGAACAGAGAGGAAAAATAATGGACAACAGTTTGACTCGTGTTGCACCAGTTCCTAAACTCTTCTGAAGTTTATAAAATAAAACAATGATGACCTATGTCTAAAAAGGAAGAAACTACAGCATTCCAGGCACCTGGAAGCACGATAAGTGTGCTAATTCAGGTTTGAGATATGGGGCTGTATGTATCAAGCATGCTGATCTAAGATCGGCTTTTAGGAAGACAATTAATAATATTACATTTACTGGGAGCACCTAATCCTAGGTCAGAGACGCTTGATGCTTACATCCCCTGATAACCTACTCTTTCTAACTCCCTGCAGTATTTGGTAGGAGACTGGAGTGTCACTAAGCCTATGTGGTTATCTATCTTCAATTATTTACTCAAGGCTAACAGACCCCCGATGAAATTTCCTACTGCAATGCAGAGACTCGAGATGGACCTAGGGATGCACAAGTATGTGTGTGTGTGTGTGTGTGTGTGTGTGTGTGTGTGTGTGTGTGTGTGTGTGTGTGTGTGTGTGTGTGTGTGTGTGTGTGTGTGTGTGTGTGTGTGTGTGTGTGTGTGTGTGGACACAACCTTCAGAAACGGCAAAGGAAGAAAAAAAACTGAGTGTTGACTACAAACACCCTCCAAGGTCTCTCAGGGTGAGGGAGAGCTAGGCTATTGACTTTTTGCTGGTTATTGATATTTTTTCTCTCCAAAAGCTATGGACGATACTGTTGTCAGGCGTAGGACCTTTGCACCAGACTACCTGTCTAAAGTTTGCTCATCTGCTTTTTCACAGAAATTAGTGAACACAAAACAATGAAGATGATGAACTTGTTGATGAAGATACAGTATATTCCTCCTGGTATTGTTGTATTATACTGTATTGGTTTAGTGTATTTGAATGCTGACTTCCCAAAAATCATTTCCGTGTAAATGGGCAATAACGTTATCGTATCAGACCCTTGTGTGACTGTGTGACTCCAGACTGCCTCATGCAATTATTCAGAAGATAAAATAAGATAATATGGCAGGAAAAGAAATGATTTGAGCTTGTGGTTGAAGTCAGGTCTTCTGTCAATGTGTGTGTCTGTGTTTGTTCAGAAGCTAGTTGAAGTTAAATCTTCAATCATTGTAAAGCACCAGCATGAATCTAGGCCATCCTCAGTCTCAGACCAACAGTGTTGGATTCCAAATGTAGGGCACACAATTCAAAATGATTTAGTGAGTGGTGACTGATTTGTCACCTTTAAGGACAATCTGCGACCGTCATTTCAGAGACAATTAACATTGTAATTAATTTGATAAAGTTTTAGATGTATGTTTCAAACACAGCTTCACAGTGGTTTAATAAAATATTAAATATCTGGAGTATTACTACTGGTTGATTAGTTTGTAAAAGTTCAGTCAAATGTCCTTGTCTATGATTTTTAGCAGATGTAGTAGGTACAGTCTCCTCTAAAATCAATTGGTTACATTGTTGTGATAGTTATATCTCAGGCTGATCCTATTTCCAACGCAATCTCTATTTCAGGACTGCAGTCAAAATGGCTTCCATGGCCTGTCAAAAACATTAACCGACCAGCCATCTTTATTCCACCTGCAACCAGTATTCTTCAAGAGTAATCTACCCACCACCTTCTCAATTATCATTATCTGGCAACCTTATAAAACATTTATGTAAGTTCCGCCATGGAAACTCTTTCTTACTTCAGACTTCAAAAGTAGCAATTTTCACAGGTGAAAGACCTGGATGACTATGAAATTGCAAAATTGAAATGACAGAGTCGAGTCGCATATATGGAAAGGGATTACCCTCGTCTACCCTCACATCTCCTTCCCTACTATCAACCTCCAACCCATTTCAGTATCGAAGAGGCGAGGTGGGAAGCAATATATTTTCTTAGAACATCTAAATTGATGCCATATAACCTAAAGGTACGATGGCAGGGGGGTGGGGGCGGGGGGAGCATACAACAGTAATAGAACCGATCTGTACAGTGCAATATTTAGTAGTCTCTCTTCAGTTAGGGCCTTCAGACACAGCTGTGTTAAGGAGCTATAATTTCACCTTAACAACAGCTATATTTAACACACTTGCACACACTTGCATTCACAGAGATAATATACTGTACTGTACAGCTGGCAACAACTGGATCAATCTGAAATTATTGCTTAATACTCTCTGATAGCTTAGGCAGCTACAGGAAGGACCATTCTGCCTCCAACCAACTGAACCCACAATGCTGACATTGCAAGCACCATGCTCTTCCAAATGAGCCATACAGAACCGTCTGTCAATGAAAGGATCACTCAGAAATGATGACGAAACATTCTCTAGGATACTTTATTCATTCAGCCTGTGAGGAAACATTTACCCATTGTTTTACACTGGTAGTTGGGAGATTGAGATACACTCAAAACTACAAGTTATCTATTTATGAAGTGAGACAGAGACCCACTAAAACAGTCATAATATAACTGCAGAGACCAAATGAAAAAGCAAAACGCAGTGATTATGAAGTAAAACATTGAGACATCAACCAATGACTCATCAGCATAGCTAAGTTTATCCTGAACCTCCCTCCAAGGGTTTGACATAACTTGACATACAAGAACATTCCCTAGGGGAGAGACAGCAGTGCCAGTGCAGTATGCCATCAGTATGTCATTTGGGATGTACCCTAAGTTTCTCTCTGTAAATCTATAGTTCGCCAAGGTTCTGTCCTTTCCTCTTTCTGAAGGCCCCAGATCAAGACACGGTCTGTCAATACAAGCCAATTCAACTGGAACCAAACCACCTGGTGTGTGACTGAAGGAGTGGGAATGAAATAGGCCACACACACAAACAAAAGGACCAAGGCTCGCATTCACGCATGTACACACACGTACACGCACACGCACACGCACACACACGCGCGCACACACACACACACACACACACACACACACACACACACACACACACACACACACACACACACACACACACACACACACACACACACACACACACACACACACACACACACACACACACACACACACAGGCCACCTCCATCGTCTGTTGGACATGGCTCCCATCCCAAAACAGAAGGCCATTACACCTGGAGTAACCTGGGACGTACTGGTAAAATGGAGGGGCTAATTGGCTATTTGGATGTAAATTAGTTGGTGGCAGAGGTAAGAGGTTCACTAGCCTGGTTCCACATATGTTAATGCAGGATGATTTCATATGTAGTTGGCAAGAGAGCAGAAACAGTCTGGCTCCCCGGCTAGAGGTTCCTTCTCAGGAGGAAGACATTTTGGACCGCCATTTTGGATGTTAGTGTTCTATCACAAGTCAGCCTCAAAAAGCAAACTGCTCACAGGGGAAAGAAATAAACCCAAGTCATGGGCTTATGTGAAGCCAACATTCTGTATTCTAACGTGTAATTGTTGAACAAATTATTAATCAATAACATTATAGTACCATAGTATTGTTATCTAAAGACAGCTTCCTAATTCTTGCTACTGCTATTTTCAGCAAATTAAGAAATCTCTCTCTGTTTCTCTGCACAGAATATATAAAACAGCTAGCTAATGAAACAAACTCATGAATGAGAGTTGGACCATTTAGGAGTACAGTGTTTACTAAGTTAATTTGAGAATGCTGCTAGCTGGACTGTTTGTTCATAATCAGAGGGGCAAATATGTATGTGGGTTGTGGTGGCTAATTATAGCTGTGTTATAGTTTATCATGTTTTAATGACTGGGATTGAAGAAACTAAAACGCCTGAAATTCAGTCTGATAAGAGCCCCAATGAACGCCACTACAAATGTTCTCTTTCCTCCCTTCATTCTGAGAGCAAACAAGAGCATTAGAGATTAATATAATCCTTTTTTCTGCCCTACTGCCTTTGATTTGACAATACAGCTACTGTAAATAGAGTCATTTCAAATAAATGATACTTAATTTCAGCTTGTTACTGCCATAACATGGACATGACACATTGTTGTGTTCCATTTCTTTGCTTTTACTTTACCAACCCTTCAGTCATTGATCTCCTATGGCCTTCTCAGCCACCTGGTTGTCTGTTCTCTTGGCTACCTGGGTGTCCCTGTCACAGACACCTGTATGATTAATATCTCAAGTCACAGAGCTGGTCTGGTGTGATAATACAGTGAAGCGAAGGGCTGGATCCATCACTGCCACAGATAGGGTCCTATCAGGAGCCTCTCTTAGCCTCTCTGTTGGGGATGGGAAGTGGGGGAGGCAGTGAGACAGGATGCTGTCTGTCTGATCTCTGCTTGGATTGGGAAGTGGGGGGTGTAGTGAGACAGGATGCTGTCTGTCTGATCTCTGCTGAGGATGGGAAGTGGGGGATGCAGTGAGACAGTCTGTCTGATCTCTGCTTGGATTGGGAAGTGGGATGCAGTGAGACAGGATGCTGTCTGTCTGATCTCTGCTGGGGATGAGAAGTGGGAGATACAGTGAGACAGGATGCTGTCTGTCTGATCTCTGGTGAGGATGGGAAGTGGGGGGTGTAGTGAGACAGGATGCTGTCTGTCTGATCTCTGCTGGGGATAGGAAGTGGAGGGTGTAGTGAGACAGAATGCTATCTGTCTGATCTCTGGGAGGTTTTGACTAAGTATTGTCTGCTATCGGTCTCATCCTCGCTCTCCCTTTATCTATTTATTTATTCACATTCTCTTTCACTGTCCACCCTGGCCTATTCCTGAGACTGTTGCTGATGCTTCTTCTGCTGCCGCTACAATGCTATGGGCTAATCATATTTTCTTCTTTGCTGTTGTCTACTGCAGTCTGTTCTGGCCTGTTGAATGGCATACAAGAATAGCTCCAAACTAATCAGATCAGCGTGTACCAATAACGTTCTTCACCAAACGTCAACCTGTGTTCGAAGAGGCAGAATTGGCTGAACTCACTATTATTTTCTAAACTAGACACCTAGACATGTGGAGATAAACGGAAAGTGTCTTGATGAGGCATTCCTTCCACTCCCCCTCTGATAATAAAAAACACACACCTACCTCTCTTCAACTGACAACCAGATGAGGAAAGGAGAGAGACAAAAGACAGTGTGTTTTTGTCACCTGCCTATGGGCCCTGGTCAAAAGTCATGCACTATATAAAGTACAGGGTGCCATTTTGGAGGCAGGCTATATACTCCCCACAGAGACCAAGACAACACACAATAACAACCACAGAAAGACACACAGGAGTTGACAGGAAAGGGATGGCGTGGAATCTTAAAAGACCAAATCTCTTCTTCTCATTGGTGTCCTTTAGCAGTGGTTTCTTTGCAGCAATTCGACCATGAAGGCCTGACTCACACAGTCTCCTCTGAACAGTTGATGTTGAGATGTGTCTGTTACTGGAATTCTATGAAGCATTTATTTGGGCTGCAATTTCTAAGGCTGGTAACTAATGAACTTATCCTCTGCAGCAGAGGTGACTCTGGGTCATCCTTTCCTGTGGCGGTCCTCATGAGAGCCAGTTTCATCATAGCGCTTTATGGTTTTTGCGACTGCACTTGAAGAAACGTTCAAAGTTCTTCACATTTTCTGCATTGACTGACCTTCATGTCTTAAAACAATGATGGACTGTCATTTCTCTTTGCTTATTTGAGCTGTTCTTGCCATAATATAGACTTTGTATTTTACCAAATAGTGCTATCTTCTGTATACCACCCCTACCTTGTCACAACACCACTGATTGGCTCAAACGCATTAAGAAGGAAAGAAATTCCAGAAATTAACTTTTAACAAGGCACACCTGTTAATTGAAATGCATTCCAGGTGACTACCTCATGAAGCTGGTTGAGAGAATGCCAAGAGTGTGCAAAGCTGTAATTGTATTTATTTTTTACCTTTATTTAACTAGGCAAGTCAGTTAAGACCAAGTTCTTGTTTTCAATGACAGCTTAGGAACGGTAGGTTATCTGCCTCGTTCAGGGGCAGAACAACAGATTTTTACCTTGTCAGCTCGGGGATTCAATCTTGCAACTTTTCAGTTACTAGTCCAATGCTCTAACCACTAGGCGACCTGCCGCCCCTCATCAAGGCAAAGTGTGGCTACTTTGAAGAATCTCAAATATGTTTTGATTTGGTTAACAATTTTTTGCTTACTACATGATCCCATATTTATTTAACTAGGCAAGTCAGTTAAGAACAAATTCTTATTTACAATGAAAGCCTACGGGGGAACAGTGGGTTAACTGCCTTGTTCAGGGGCAGAACAACATATTTTTATATGTGTATTTTTAGCTCAGGGATTCGATCTAGCAACATTTCGGTTACTGGCCAAACGCTCTAATCACTAGGCGACCTGCCACCCAAGTGTTATTTCATAGTTCTGATGTCTTCACTATTATTCTACGGTGTAGAAAATTGTAAAAATAAAGAACATCCCTTGAATGAGTAGGTGTTTCCAAACTTTTGACTGGTACTGTATATATAAAACCATAGGACACTTCTAACAGCTTAGTGGTTGATCTCCTTCACAGATCTTCATAGATGGCTGAGTCTGAATGAACCCATTAGTTGGCTCTACGAGGATAATTATCATTAATTCACTGTTTCTATTTCATTTAGTAGTGATCTGTTGCACACACGCACACACACACACATCCTGTCCATGCAGTAGCTTTGTATGTAACCTCTTGTACCTGGAGGTCATCAGTTGATTGACCCTAATCAACTAATGAGTGTCAATGAAAGCATTAAACTGTTCCAAAAGGTGATCAATGATGAGAGGCAATGATCTGTGGGTGGTGATTGTCTTAGCTCCAGGAGGAAACGCTGTGTGTGTGTGTGTGTGTGTGTGTGTGTGTGTGTGTGTGTGTGTGTGTGTGTGTGTGTGTGTGTGTGTGTGTGTGTGTGTGTTCGGATTGTCTTAAAAAACGCTAGGGTCATCACATTAGCTAGCTAGCTACTTCACTCACTGTGGTGCACGCCAAGGATCCCACAAGGCTATGGGAATGTTTAGACAGCATGCTCTAGCATTGGGTTGAAGAGGGTCCTGAGGGACAAAACACACACGTACTATGTTGTTCAATAATTAATATAGTGAGGATAACAAGCCCATGTATTTTCTTCCCTGTAACTTATTTAGTTGTGCTGAATTAGTATTGTGTGCAAATATGTTCATATATTGGCTTTAGTTGATATATGGTAAATAGATATTGCATGCTGCTTCCAGAAATGAACGAAGGTACACACACACTCATAGGGACAAACACACACACACTACTCAGCTCGCTCTTAGAGGACCTTCTGCAATCCCACATCCTTTCTAATTTTATAAACACATACAAATCAAATTAAATTGTATTTATTACATGCTTCGTAAACAACAGGTGTAGACGAACAGTGTGATGCTTACTTACAGGTCCTTTTAAAACAATGCACAGTTAAAGATATCATTTTTTTTTTAATTAAAGAAATAAACAATAGTGACAAAAATAGGAATAGAAATAGGAATAGGAAAAATAACATGGCTATACAGTATATACATGGAGTAGAAAATAACATGTCTATACAGTATATATATGGAGTAGAAAATAACATGTCTATACAGTATATATATGGAGTAGAAAATAATATGTCTATACAGTATATATATGGAGTGGAAAATAACATGTATATACAGTATATATATGGAGTAGAAAATAACATGTCTATACAGTATATATATGGAGTAGAAAATAACATGTCTATACAGTATATATATGGAGTGGAAAATAACATGTCTATACAGTATATATATGGAGTGGAAAATAACATGTATATACAGTATATATATGGAGTAGAAAATAACATGTCTATTGAGTATATATATGGAGTAGAAAATAACATGTCTATACAGTATATATATGGAGTGGAAAATAACATGTATATACAGTATATATATGGAGTAGAAAATAACATGTCTATACATATGGAGTAGAAATAACATAGCTATATTTATGGAGTAGAAAATAACATGTCTATACAGTATATATATGGAGTGGAAAATAACATGTCTATACAGTATATACAGTATATGGAGTGGAAAATAACATGTCTATACAGTATATATATGGAGTAGAAAATAACATGTATATACAGTATATATATGGAGTGGAAAATAACATGTCTATACAGTATATATATGGAGTGGAAAATAACATGTCTATACAGTATATATATGGAGTAGAAAATAACATGTCTATACATATGGAGTAGAAATAACATAGCTATATTTATGGAGTAGAAAATAACATGTCTATACAGTATATATATGGAGTGGAAAATAACATGTCTATTGAGTATATATATGGAGTAGAAAATAACATGTCTATACAGTATATATATGGAGTGGAAAATAACATGTCTATACAGTATATATATGGAGTGGAAAATAACATGTATATACAGTATATATATGGAGTAGAAAATAACATGTCTATTGAGTATATATATGGAGTAGAAAATAACATGTCTATACAGTATATATATGGAGTATAAAATA
The DNA here is from genome assembly GCF_057628025.1 of Oncorhynchus mykiss. Lineage (NCBI taxonomy): Eukaryota > Metazoa > Chordata > Actinopteri > Salmoniformes > Salmonidae > Oncorhynchus > Oncorhynchus mykiss. Next base: position 35,090,091 of record NC_143041.1, read on the forward strand.
ATATGTCTATACAGTATATATATGGAGTGGAAAATAACATGTCTATACAGTATATATATGGAGTAGAAAATAACATGTCTATACAGTATATATATGGAGTAGAAAATAACATGTCTATACAGTATACACATGGAGTAGAAAATAACATGTCTATACAGTATATATATGGAGTAGAAAATAACATGTCTATACAGTATATATTTGGAGTAGAAAATAACATGTCTATACAGTATATATATGGAGTAGAAAATAACATGTCTATACAGTATATATATGGAGTAGAAAATAACATGTCTATTGAGTATATATATGGAGTAGAAAATAACATGTCTATACAGTATATATATGGAGTGGAAAATAACATGTCTATACAGTATATATATATGGAGTAGAAAATAACATGTCTATACAGTATATATATGGAGTAGAAAATAACATGTCTATACAGTATATACATGGAGTAGAAAATAACATGTCTATACAGTATATATATGGAGTAGAAAATAACATGTCTATACAGTATATATATGGAGTAGAAAATAACATGTCTATACAGTATATATATGGAGTAGAAAATAACATGTCTATACAGTATATATATGGAGTGGAAAATAACATGTATATACAGTATATATATGGAGTAGAAAATAACATGTCTATACAGTATATATATGGAGTGGAAAATAACATGTCTATACAGTATATATATGGAGTGGAAAATAACATGTCTATTGAGTATATATATGGAGTAGAAAATAACATGTCTATACAGTATATATATGGAGTGGAAAATAACATGTCTATACATATGGAGTAGAAATAACATAGCTATATTTATGGAGTAGAAAATAACATGTCTATACAGTATATATATGGAGTGGAAAATAACATGTCTATTGAGTATATATATGGAGTAGAAAATAACATGTCTATACAGTATATATATGGAGTGGAAAATAACATGTCTATACAGTATATATATGGAGTAGAAAATAACATGTCTATACAGTATATACAGTATATGGAGTGGAAAATAACATGTCTATACAGTATATATATGGAGTGGAAAATAACATGTCTATACAGTATATATATGGAGTGGAAAATAACATGTCTATACAGTATATATATGGAGTGGAAAATAACATGTATATACAGTATATATATGGAGTAGAAAATAACATGTCTATACATATGGAGTAGAAATAACATAGCTATATTTATGGAGTAGAAAATAACATGTACATATATATAGAGTAGATCATAACATGGCTATATTTATATATATATGGAGTAGAAAATAGCATGGCTATATATATATTGAGTAGAAAATAACATGGCTATATTTGTGGTGTAGAATATAACATGGCCATATATATGGAGTAGATAATAACATGTCTATTTATGGAGTAGAAAGTAACATGACTACATACAGGGGGTACCAGTACCGAGTCGATGTGCAGGGGTACGAGGTAATTAAGGTAGATATGTACTGTACATACTGTACAGGTAGGGCTAAAGTGACTAGAAGCAGTGTATGGTGAGTGTGAAAGTGTACGCTGTGTGTGTATGAGAGAGTGTGTTGGGTCTGTACTTACGTGTGTGCATGTTAAGTATGTGTGGGCATACAGTATGTAGTGTATGTGTCATGTGTATGTGTTTGTGTATGTATGTGTGTGTTAAGTTGTCAATGTAAGTATGTGTGAGTGTGCAAGTATGCATTTCTCGTCCTTGAATTCTCATTTATTTTAAGACATTGGTATGGGTTCACTTTGAATTATTTTGGAGTATGATTCATAGCCAATCTGGAGGAGGGTTACAGGCGGCTTCGCATACACAGTACATTATATGTAAAACCAATACTTACAGAATAATCTACAGATACCAGGCCATGAACTTCAAAGATTTCCCAAAAGGAAGATGTATATTTATGTATGCGTGTGTGGTGCATGCAATTTCATATGTAGGACTCTTGGGAATTTGCTGCATTTTGTTTGCATCAAAGATCAAAGCTTTGTTAGTAGCTGGGGGTTGGTGCAATGATCCTGAGGTACCACCAGGCAGATTACTGCAATGTCTTTTACCGGTTTCTGTATCTGTTTATTCACAGTGCTAACATATTTAACAAGTTGGATAATAGCTCTGAAATAGGGAAAGCAGGTAGCCTAGTGGTTAAGAGCATTCGACCAGTAACTGACAGGTTGTTTGCTCATAAACCCAGAGCAGACTAGTTGAACAATCTGTCGATGTGCCCTTGAGCAAGTCACTTAACCCTAATTGCTGCTGCATGTGGATAAGTGTCTGCTAAATGACTAAACTGTAAATGGTAAGGTTGCAGGAATGGGTTGGGAAAGATGAACCAAATCAGTGCCGACCTTCACTGATGTGTAATAGCACAGAGAGACAGAAAAAGTGGGCTGATGAGGTAGGAATATATGAAAGACAGTGGCTAGTGCCTAGACAAAGGTAATTGGTTGCATATAAAAATGGTGCACCCCAGATACAAACACACTGATAATGCTGTGACAGATCATGTTGATAATGACACGCTTGTCCTGGACTCGATTATCTACATCTAGGTGATTATCTTTCTGTTTCACACAAAGAGGGCCTTTTGATGTAATGAGACAGCCGTCGATTCTGTAACTATCAGCAAATGATCCTCCTCAACACTTGATCACAATGGATATGACGGTGCTTCTTTGAGTGGTTCATACAACATGTCATCATGGACACCAGCAATGGTTGAGGAAAAAACGAATGGATTGATGATTGTTTATTGAAAATTGTAATTAATAGATTTTTTGGCCATTTTTTTCAAAGCAATTGGAGGTAATGTGCATACAGTTAGATGATTCACCTATTCAGCTGAGAGAGTAGACGTTTTATGCTTCTCTTATTTAGGTGGTGTGCACTCGACAGTATGTAGTATCTGCTCATATTGACAGTCTATCCAGAATGCATTTACACCTGTGAGCAAATATGAACATGGATGGCTTTCATTGACAGGAGTAGCACATTGCTATTCCATTAAGATGAACCGATTTGGAACAGAAAAGTAGGACAGGCGCATCAGCAGCAGTATCAAGCTTCATTTCCTTCCTGACGGCCAATTCTTCGGCTTGTGTCGCGATTTAAGATAGTGCCTCATACACGGATTACAGATTAGACACAATTACAGACCATTGTCTGATCTTCCACCGTGGATTGCATGCCGCTGCTACGGTTCACGGGCCAGGACTAATCTTAGGAGGGGGGAGAAAACATTTACCCCAGATCAATATTTATGAAATGGAAACGAATAATAACATCGGAATTTACTTGCTTGGATTATTTCTTTATCTCTCTCACTGTCTCTTTCTGTCTCACTCTTTCTGTCTCTCTTTGTTTCTCTCTCTCTCTCTCTCTCTCTCTCTCTCTCTCTCTCTCTCTCTCTCTCACTTTTCCTTACAGTCACAAACTTGCACTGAGCTCTATGAAAACAGACAGGCAGGCAGGAAGCTAGTAAAAGAGGATGATGCCTGGGTTGGTTTCTCCCTCCCTTTGCGGACAGACAGAAATGGTCTGGAACACTCCGACGGACTCGGGAGGCATGGGGAGGGATGGAGAGAGGCTGTGTCTATTTTAGGTTCCCAATCATTGTGTCTGTATGCATTCCCTAGAAACTGAGCCATCATTTGCTATATGTGAGTCTCGAAAGCCTTGAATGCAATAGAATGCAAAATGTATTCCTGAAAAGCTCATTTGCTTTTGGACAGCATTAATGCCTTATCCTCTGTGGCATAAATGCACACGGAGGACAGTGAGACAATTAGCCAATGAGCCGAGCTCGGGTTCCACTCAATACCCAATCAGAGAGAGGAGTCAAGGCTTGGGCTCTACCTAATATCCAATCAGAGGGATCAAGTAACTTGACTGTGCCTTTATTGATTATGTTGTCTAGACTACAATATTCTTTATTCCTAGATTTGTTTTGATTGCACAATATTGCCCTTGCTTGTTTCTCAAAAGGGACGTTTTGATCAATTATTAATTAGTTATGCCAACACACCGCTTTGAACATGTCAGCAGTATAATATGAAAGCAGCCCCCACAGCTGAGTATCAACCCACTGTGAACACGGGAAGTAAATACTTCAACATTACCGATCCTCTTTTCACAATAAGGACAATATGTTTATTTAAAAATAAAAGTAAATAAATCTGGATAATACTTCAAGTGCCAGAAGAAACTGCGTATTCAGAATACTTTTAGAAACTCAAAGAAAATAACGTAGTAGGATAACATTTCTTATGTTTGCTTAGAAGTACAACCTATTCAGAGGGGTTGGGTTAAATGCAGAAGACACATTTCAGTTGAATGCATTCAGTTGTTGTTCCTTTCCTAATTTCTCCTGCTTAAGCTACCTCAACACATTTACTCTCTACTATTACCCACAATGACCACTAGTTTTACCTCACAATTACCACAAACGACTTCTGGGCAATTGAGGAGTGAAAGGTTGTGATGTGACTTAAATGACCGCCCATTCTCTTGTTATTATGTCTTTGGAGGTCAGCCAGCTAGTTTGTGAGACAGACCCCATTCCTCTGACTCCTTGACTCTTTTGGTCTGTGGCTGATCAAGCATTAGCCAGACACCTCCTTCAAGCCCAGTGCACATATACCCAAGGGGTGAACTCTAAGCCCATACCCTGGTCCATCAATTTGGCATGAAAGTGATTCAATGTTCACTGCTCTACCAAAATCACTCTCTTTTATCCCAAGACATGCAGTCGCTTCATAGCCTCGGAATTGCACAACAATTTAAACGACAACTACCCTGGTTTTCATTGGCCTCTCCTCTTTTTTTCATTTCTCTTTTATTTGTTATTTTGAGCATGGAGGCAGAAAACGCCCCCTGGGCTGTGCCCTATGAAGCATCATGTGTATTTCTTCACTACAATAGTGCTTGAGGAGGCCACCCCACATAGTGCTGTCTCTCCCTGGTGAGACACACACAAAAGCAACTTTAGAGAGGTAGGAGCAACTTACCCCTATCCTCCCCTATACACAATGACCTAAATGAGTCCTGGCCATACAGTCTAGTCTGCACGCAATCCAGCTTCCAATAGAACCAGCATTGTTAAAATTGTTGAACTACGGATTTTTCGCAAATATCTACAGTGCCTTGCGAAAGTATTCGGCCCCCTTGAACTTTGCGACCTTTTGCCACATTTCAGGCTTCAAACATAAAGATATAAAACTGTATTTTTTTGTGAAGAATCAACAACAAGTGGGACACAATCATGAAGTGGTACAACATTTATTGGATATTTCAAACTTTTTTAACAAATCAAAAACTGAAAAATTGGGCGTGCAAAATTATTCAGCCCCCTTAAGTTAATACTTTGTAGCGCCACCTTTTGCTGTGATTACAGCTGTAAGTCGCTTAGGGTATGTCTCAATCAGTTTTGCACATCGAGAGACTGAAATTTTTTCCCATTCCCCCTTGCAAAACAGCTCGAGCTCAGTGAGGTTGGATGGAGAGCATTTGTGAACAGCAGTTTTCAGTTCTTTCCACAGATTCTCGATTGGATTCAGGTCTGGACTTTGAATTGGCCATTCTAACACCTGGATATGTTTATTTTTGAACCATTCCATTGTAGATTTTGCTTTATGTTTTGGATCATTGTCTTGTTGGAAGACAAATCTCCGTCCCAGTCTCAGGTCTTTTGCAGACTCCATCAGGTTTTCTTCCAGAATGGTCCTGTATTTGGCTCCATCCATCTTCCCATCAATTTTAACCATCTTCCCTGTCCCTGCTGAAGAAAAGCAGGCCCACACCATTATGCTGCCACCACCATGTTTGACAGTGGGGATGGTGTGTTCAGGGTGATGAGCTGTGTTGCTTTTACGCCAAACATAACGTTTTGCATTGTTGCCAAAAAGTTCAATTTTGGTTTCATCTGACCAGAGCACCTTCTTCCACATGTTTGGTGTGTCTCCCAGGTGGCTTGTGGCAAAATTTAAACGACACATTTTATGGATATCTTTAAGAAATGGCTTTCTTCTTGTCACTCTTCCATAAAGGCCAGATTTGTGCAATATACGACTGATTGTTGTCCTATGGACAGAGTCTCCCACCTCAGCTGTAGATCTCTGCAGTTCATCCAGAGTGATCATGGGCCTCTTGGCTGCATCTCTGATCAGTCTTCTCCTTGTATGAGCTGAAAGTTTAGAGAGACGGCCAGGTCTTGGTAGATTTGCAGTGGTCTGATACTCCTTCCATTTCAATATTATCGCTTGCACAGTGCTCCTTGGGATGTTTAAAGCTTGGGAAATATGTTTGTATCCAAATCCGGCTTTAAACTTCTTCACAACAGTATCTCGGACCTGTCTGGTGTGTTCCTTGTTCTTCATGATGCTCTTTGCGCTTTTAACGGACCTCTGAGACTATCACAGTGCAGGTGCATTTATACGGAGACTTGATTACACACAGGTGGATTGTATTTATCATCATTAGTCATTTAGGTCAGCATTGGATCATTCAGAGATCCTCACTGAACTTCTGGAGAGAGTTTGCTGCACTGAAAGTAAAGGGGCTGAATAATTTTGCACGCCCAATTTTTCAGTTTTTGATTTGTTAAAAAAGTTTGAAATATCCAATAAATGTCGTTCCACTTCATGATTGTGTCCCACATGTTGTTGATTCTTCACAAAAAAATACAGTTTTATATCTTTATGTTTGAAGCCTGAAATGTGGCAAAAGGTCGCAAAGTTCAAGGGGGACGAATACTTTCGCAAGGCACTGTATTTAGTGAAACACATATTTATTTAGTTACTTCTTTTAAACATGTTTTGGGTTGTCTGTAAGCTCCACAAGCAAAATATCTTATTTGAAAGAACTAATAAAGCTTCATTTTCAACCATTTTTCGGAACAATAATTTATATGATGAAAATGCACCTGCATGTGTTAATTTACATGTAATTATATATAATACTTAAAATCTCTGTTTGTTTCTCCAAAAGGAGAGATTATTAAATCACTCTATTCCAATGTGTCCTTTGTCATGTTTCTAAATGTAATATGGCACATTTGATTGCAGCATATGTCATAGCACTGTCTAGCAGTGTCATAGCATACATTGGCATACACAGTGATGCTATGTTAAGCTGATGATGGGGTACCCTGCTGGAGACGTGATTCACCCTCTGTTATTGAGGTCAGATGCATCATCGAACAGCTAAGAGCACATAACACAACACATACTACGTGTAATATTAGGACAGTTATGAGAACATCCATATTGTGTAAGTTGTTGGGTAAGCATGTAATGCGCACTGAGTGAACAAAATATTAAGAACACCTGCTCTTTCATGACATACAGTGCCTCCAGAAAGTATTCATACCCCTTGATTTATTGCACATTTTGTTGTGTTACAGCCTGAATTCAAAATGTATTAAATAAACCAATTTCTCACCCATCTACACACAATAACTCATAATCACAAAGTGAAAACATGTTTTTAACGATTACAAGTATACCAATACAGTAGCATGATGCAGCCACCACTATGCTTGAAAATATGGAGAGTAGTAATCATTAATGTGTTGTATTGGATTTGCCACAAACATAACACTGTATTCAGGACAAAAATGTAATTGATTTTCAAAATGTTTCTGCAGTATTACTTTAGTGCCTTGTTGCAAACAGGATGCATGTTTTGGAATATTTTTATTGTGTACAAGCTTCCTTCTTTTCACTCTGTCAATTAGGTTAGTATTGTGGAGTTACTACAATGTTGTTGATGCATCCTCAGTTTTCTCCTATCACAGTCATTAAACTCTAACTCTTTTAAAGTCACCATTGGCCCCATGGTGAAATCAATGAGTGGTTTCCTTCCTCTCTGGCAACTGAGTTAGGAAGGATCCCTGTATCTTTGTAGTGAATACTTTCTGAAGGCACCGTAGACTGACCAGGTGAATACAGGTGAACGCTATGATCCCTTATTTATGTAATTTGTTAAATCCACTACAATATGTGTAGATAAAGGGGAGGAGACAAGTTAAAGATTGATTTTTTTGTCTTGAGACATGGATTGTGTGTGTGTGCCATTCAGAGGGTGAATGGGAAAGACAACAATTTTTTTCAAAGTGCGCGGGGTATGGTAGTAGGTACCAGGCGCACCGGTTTGTGTCAAGAACTACAACACTGCTGGGTTTTGTCATGCTCAACAGTTTCCCATGTGTATCAAAAATGGTCCACCACCCAAAGGACATCCAGTCAACTTGACACAACTGTGAGAATCATTGGAGTCAAAAAGGGCCAGCATACCTCTGAGGGTAAAAGGGGGTGCAACTCAATATTAGGAAGGTGTTTCTAATAGGTTGAACACTCAGTGTACGTCAAATGCATGCAGTGACCTTTCAAACGGTTTGAGGTCATGATGAAACATACATTCCAGAAAATAAAATACAATAATGTAAGCCGCAGATAACCACAAAATGAGTCAAATTTGTTTGTGCTTTTCTTGAAAACTCTTAAGGTCATTGTCATGCCAAGTTTGGCATGTGAACAAACATCGGAGTTGGCTATACAGCAGAAACTGATCTGGGACCAGGCAGAGAACAAAAACGTACACACAAAAGAAGACGACTAATAGGTTTGGGCCCTGCATTGCGGCTGCCCTCTGCTCCAGCCTCTGATGTGTGTTTGTGTGAATGTGTGTGTGTATCGTCGTTGGATAAAAGAAGAATATAAATGTCCCTCTCTCATGGACGAATGAAGTATATATTTTATTAAGTTCTGAGTTCTCCTACCTGTTGAGGTTCCCGTGGCGTCGTCTGCTTCACCCTCCTACTGGACGCTGTCGTCGTGGTGATCTCCATAATGGATGTGGACGTCTCCGACCGGTTGGCTGTGTTGGCACTTGACTGTGGCGTGATGGACGAGGGCGACTCCCCCACCAGCCTCACGCTGCCCTGGATGCGGATGTTACGATCTCCTTCTGTGGCCATGTTGAACACCTTCAGCCCGTTATAGTAGAGACCTGAGAGCTGGCCCTGAAACGGGCGACTCCTGTCCCGGTCCCAGCCACCTATCTGTATGGTGGTCTGGCTGTTGAAGATAGTGAGCTGCCGACCTGCGGGAAAACAACGTTACATATATACGAGAATGTATGTTGGACGGACTCTGCCGCCGCAAATTCCCTACTTGTACTTTGAGTCACAACAGAAATCCAAAACAAAAGAGTGATGAAAAATAATCGCGCATAAGAAAAATGACAGATTATTTGCCCAGTCGGCTAATGAGTCGCGATAAATTACCCGTTGCTAGAGGCAAACCTCTCATGGTAATTTATTGCGGTTTGAATGATGGGATGGCTTGGAACAAAGGGAGAAAGAATAAAGAAAAACATTTACAGTTGTTGTAAATTAATGCACTGTAGCTTTGCTAAAAGGACAATCAAATCAACTTAACTGCAGGGAGGACATTAATCCTGGTAGGCGTGTGAATCTTGTCGCATTACTTCACAGCAATGTACTAAACTGCAATTGATTTATTCCTTGAAATAATAAGACAATCTTGGAAGTGTGAGTTTTTACTGCATAAGTAAAGGAATAAAAAAAGGGACAGATTGTCCATGAGAAAATGTCTGTAGAGAAAATAGACCTGACAGATGTGTCATCCTATAGTGTCCAATTATCCTCTTTGAATAGCTTCATACTTTAATTCCTTTGAAAACACTTACCACTTTTACCATTTACTGTTTAGTTTCATTATGCGAACCAAAAAACACCATTCAAAGTTGCGGAATGTATAGACTTTTTGAGTTTCATTCCGATAATTATCATACGTTTCTAAAGCTTTGCCAAGGTTTTAAAATGTTTCCTTTTACTTTCATCCTCATCATCTCAAGACCGCCTTTTAGCAAGAAGTGAACGCAACTTAAAACGTACACGTGATATGAAACATGAGGCACGTAACAAAAGAGTCATTCCTGACAGTAAAAATAACTGAACAAACTGAACCAGAAAACATTCAAATGAAAAAAGAACCATGGCACATACTAGTTGGGAGATACAACTTGGTTTTTAGAAACATACAAAAAGGCATGCACTCAAACTTTCACGTTTTATGATACATTTCCTTGATCTTCATTTCCCTATACATATTTACAAAATCTGTTAAAGGGACTCAATTTCTTTATGCCAATTAATATTGTACTCTATTTATCATTTAAATGTATTGCAGTTTAATCAGTATGATCCATTATAAACAACCACATACATGTATGTGTATCAAATATAACACTACAAAATATCAACTGAATGGATCATTTAACTGGACCTTTTTTAGTTGATCATTTAGGTGTTTACATCAAATAACAACAATGATATAATAATTTATGTACATTTTAACAGTGTTGACATTACTTCAAGAAATAGTTAGATTTATGTTTACAGTCCCTTTAACCTGAAGCTGACAGACGTATTAAACAGTTGACATCTCTAAAAAGAAGAATACATTATTATATGCAAAAGTGTGCAATGTTACTAGCTAGCTACATTTAACTGTTTTAAATCATTTAGTTTTATTTAAGTTTTACTGAACATTAATTTTTTTAAGGTTTATTGGTTACAAAAAGTATTACTGGGTTATGATCAAATTATTTTTATTTGAAGTTTTAATCAATGTTTTTACCTTTGTCGAGTAGCCATTCGTCAACTACTCGACCAAGTCGATATGGGATTCGCTGTCTAGCAATCGCCAGGCGTTCGTTATCATTGTTGCCTTTAAAGTTTAAAGAGACATTTCAGTGGTTAAAGTCTGTAAAGTCAAAGGTTAAATGTTAATACTTAATCATTGAGCTATAACAACTGCCACAAAGTTTTAAATATGTTTTTGACGTTTAAAAAAAAAAAAACAGTTACCTACAACATTTCATCGACCCAACTTCACTTACTCAAATCATTTAATTTTAATTTTAGCCAACAAATTATTCCTATATTAATTGAGAATTAGCACGCTGAAGTTTCAACTAGGTTAGTTATGTTACTGTAGAAGCCAAAACCAAATCACAAATTTAAACATTTTCATAACATAAGTCTTGCCAAAATGATTTCCAAAAACACATTTTCTTTCTTTTCTTTCTTTCTTTTTGGCAGACTTTTTTAGCTAGTTATACATTCTCAGAATTTATCGTTTGTGAAAAACATTCAACCTTTTGCACACAGTTTATGGTTTAGAGTAGAAAACAAAGTATATATATACACACATATATATATATATATATATATATATATATATATATATATATATATATCAAACATATTCCATCCCCATTTAAACAAGTTTACAAATTACCAGATAACAATAACCTAACAAAAACATCTGCAATCTACATTTCAAGAATCGAAGACACAACATATTTAGGTGTTAAAATAGGTGCACAAAACACTATTCAAATAGCAGTGAAGGCTTTGACAACGGCTACAGTAAGTCAGGGTGATTACTAAGTTACGTAATGAAGTAGTTTAATGAGACCAAACTCTGCACTGCCCTTTGGATGTTTACCAAATAGCACCCTGTTCACTATATAGTGCACTACATTTGATCAGGTCAAAATAGTGCAGCATGTAGGGTTTAGGGTGGTATTTGAGACACAAACTTTTTCAAGACCAATCACTTCTCCAGAAAGAGAAAATTGCGACCTGCTCCAATCTTCCAGCAGATTGGCAACGTTTTGTCACATCAGAACATTAATTCTGTTTGAGCCGGTAAGGGTTCAGGGGACTAACAGACATTCTGTTTGAGCAGGTAAGGGTTCAGGGGACTAACAGTCATTCTGATTGAGCAGGTAAGGGTTCAGGGGACTAACAGTCATTCTGTTTGAGCAGGTAAGGGTTCAGGGGACTAACAGTCATTCTGTTTGAGCAGGTAAGGGTTCAGGGGACAAACAGTCATTTAGTGTGGAGTGTGGAGCAAGAATGAACAGCAGCATCAGTGATTGGAGAAGGGATGGGGATGGGAAGAGAGATAGACAGAGAGAGATACGGATAGGGATGGATATGAGAGAGAGAGAGAGAGAAAGAGAGAGAGAGGACAGGCATTGACTGGGATGGATAGTAGCAGGGTTGGAGGGGTTGAAGGAGGTCACGCTCCGAGCTCGTGACTCAGATACAAAGCAGATCTCACAGGAACTAAGTCTGACTCAACAGGATGAGATGGCAAGTTGGATCGGCCTTGCAAAGGATTATTTTAATCATGTCAGTTGGAGTTAAGAGATCAAGTAGACAGTCAAAGTGTATAGGATGTGTACTCTGCTCTCCCCTCCCCACACTCTATCTTCCCTATTCCCCACATGGAAGCTGCAGGAAGGTCTGAGTGTGAAAGGTAAGAAAGATGTCTGTCATCCTGAGTTAGGAGATCAAGCCATACAGACAAAGGATAAAATATCCACTCCCCATATCTTAACTGTCTACACAGCACATGGTGAGAGAACTTAGAGTGGAGGAAGGTCTGGTAAGGTGGGTGAGTAGGCTACTCACAGTGTGTTTGGCTGAATAAGCTACTGACAGTCTGAACTTGTGACAGGGAGGTGAATGAGTGTTGCCTAGCCACCCAGACTCCTTGCTCTGGCCAAACGCTACGTCTCGCCCACGAACGTTAGATTGTTACCCGCAATGAGTCTGGATCTGAGTACCTCCCTGACCTTGATTGGTCCAGAAACCAATAGGTTGAGCCAGAGCCAGTGCACACGTGGGTAAATCAACGGTTTGAAAATGTGTTGTTGGCTTTGATACTCTTCATGGTTAGATACTATCAGATCTCTGATGACTTTGTTTTGTACAACTCCCCTCATGCCCCTCGTCACCACAAACGACTTCAATGATGACAGTCTCAGACCAAACGACAGAGCAGAGTTTAGAGTCCTCAGGCTAGAAGGAGAGGCCAACTGTGATATAAACTACAGTGATGCTGAGATACAGGCTCTGTTCCAATATCCACACAGGCATACTGTACCACTTGGACCAACTCATTGGTCTTGTTGTTAGAGTGTCCGCCCCAAGATTAGGAGTTCGATCCCCGCAGAGTCATAACAAAGACTGTAAAGATGGGACCCAAATTGTCTCTTCTTGGCACTCAGCATTAAGGAGATAGATTGTAGGTATAAGGCCCTGCGATACACTACCGTCCTGTCCAGGGGTTGTATTTGTACATCAAGCTGCCTCACACTAAAAACAGGAGAACTGCTCCTTGTGTTCTGGTTCGCACAAGCCAAGGCTCTACCTGTACCATTTAGGGTTCTATTCTCGGCTGGCATTAAGGCGGCGGTAGTGTCAAACACACATTAGTTTGCAATTTCATAATGTAAAAACTGGTGCACTGATGTTTTCCAGGCCTAACGCCAGTCTAATATCAGTTCGCTTGCGCAAAAGATGGGCGGGGTGGAAATACTTGAGGTGTGTCCTTAAAAACATGATCCAAAGTGCTAATTTCAGACAGCCCTGAGAAGGATATTTAAGACCAAACAAGCTGGTTTTGGAGGCAACGCAGTTGGTTATGGCATGACTTTTTAAAGTGGAAATGCAGCCTATCCAGCCATGATACACACTGCCCATTTGCACATGGAACAAGAGTAGCCTAATGTGCTTTTGGTACCTGTATACTTCATATTTAGGAACATAAAAAAACACATGTTTCTTCCCATTTGGTTTCAATTGAATTAAAAACCAAGCATAGCCTCCCCTCCTCTCAATGAAGGCCTTTTTTTGTCTGCCCAATGGAATCGCAAGGTAGTCAAGACGATAAAGGGTTTGGCTCCTGAGGCCGCTTGGAAATGAATCTTAATCACCAAAGCTTTATTAAAATATCAAGTATGAGAGGAGTAAAACAGTGAGCTGACTTTCCCTTTGTATCTATCTATGCATTGTGGGCAGGCCCACACTATTTTAGCCATGCAGGTCCTGCTTTGATGTGCGTAAAACCCTCCATAGTCTGTGCTGTTTTAAAATGATATGCCCACGCGGAGAAATGATGGTGGTTGTAAATGTGACTTAGCCTTTTTAAGACAGGTTGTTTTTTCGTTTTGTTTAGAATTTTATTCAAATTATTCATTCTTTATAGGCCTTATCTATTATGAACGTAAGCGTTCTTATTGACAATGTTTGGCATGTCCATGCTCAGCCATAATGCAATTTACAGTAGGCCTAGACCCTATATCAGTGTGAATGCTTCTGAAGCCATGCAATCACTTAGCAAAATGTGGACTGCAAATGGGTTCAAGTTAACCTATTTCCCAAAGATGGGATAGGTCTACATGTTGTTATTTCATTCATGTAAGCCATTTAACAAACTATAAAGGACTAACAGGCAATACAGGCAATACACAAAAGACCATAAATACGCAATCTGAAGCAACCAGATATTTAGACAGGGAGCACGATCTGATTGGCCAGTGAGTGGACAAGCCTCGACAAACCAACAACTTAATTGTCCATCAAAATTCAGCCCTTTCACACCAATGCCAGCAAGTGCGCCGATAACTGTGATAGTGAAAATAGCTATACTATTTCTGACACACCCTTGAACCTATAGCGCTACCACCTGCGCTTAGATGTACAATTGTGCTAATTTAGTTAAAATAGAGCCCTTAGAATGAAGCAATGTATTTTTTAAGTTTTAAGTTTTAATGGCACATGCACAAGTACAGTGAAATGCCTTCGTTGCAAACTCAAAACTCAACAATGCAATAATGCAATTGGGCATGCATTCTGTGGATTACTAAAGTAGTATTGTTATTGGGACATAGTCAGTTTGGCGGGAGGGAGGGTTTGGCTATTGATGGGCCTTCATCCCTTCTGTCAAAGCTATATGACAGTGCCAGAATGTTGGTTGGTTGGGCCAGCTTTTTCACTTTGTTTGTCACCCCCGAGGGTCCAGGTTGTGTTATCTGAGAGGAGAGGAGTGGTCAGTAGGAGGAAGAGCCCTGGTTCTTCTCAACCCCTGGGATACAGAGAGGTCAGGGAAGCGAGAGAGGGAGAAGAGAGAAGGAGGAATGGAGTGAGGGAGGGAAGATGTGGGTTGTGTAGGACGAAGCAGAGCACGCTGCGGGAGAGAGCAACTCTCATTCTTGATTCCTATTACTTTTTTACTGCTTTCTTTATTTCATGACAAGCTGCAATTCTTTCTGTATGTTTATGCCTCCCAGTTATCTTCTGACAAAAGAGTAATCTCTCTTCAAATGATAGGGTTGAGAAAATTGTACAGTCTCCTTTTTAGGCTATTGGCAAGACATGTAAACACTATGTAAGACCCCTGAGAGAGAAAGAGAGAGAGAGAGCGAGAGTCTTGGGAGGGTGAGGAGACAAACAAAGACACACACACACACACACACACACACCGAGTAGTACACATGCTGTATACTGTATGTAGCTACTGCAGGTAATCAGACGCTATCGTTTTTTCATACTATGGACCATAGTACTACTCTCTCCATCCTCTCTTTCTGTATTAAAACTCTGATTAATTTAAGTGTGATAGCGATATCAATTACACTTCAGGGACATTTGTTTTTATATACTAACAAAACGATGCTGTGCTCTGGTTTTAAACACAGCAACACCCATACCCATTCATCATACCCATTCATTCTGTTCTAGACAGAGTACATGGTGATCTGGGCAAGGGAACAACGGGACAGGGACAAACCTCTACCTTATCTCCCACCTCCAGACAGCAGTGATTGGGACTGAGACGCCCCCCCTGTCCCCCCAGTCCCAGTTGACCTGGCTCACCCATGCTTCTTGTTTTCTTTGTGTTAATAAAGTGGTCAGATAAGACCTGGCTTTCATCTCATTACAAGCTCTGAGAACAACGCCCCCTCGCTCTCTGCTCCACATTAAATGAACAAAATATGAAAATGGTTTCTTCCACTGTTCCTTTAGAGAGAGGGCTGGGAAAGAATTAAGCAGGAGGAGAAGATGGAGATGGAAGAATTTGTCTTTTTTATTAAATAAGTTTCATTTTTTATATATACAGTATAAGGGACTTGGGCATAAGAAAGCGCCAGTGCACTGTTTATTGTTTTGTAGCTTTTCATTTGGACTCACCAATGGTCTGATTGGTTGTACACTAGATTGAACTGGAGCTCACAGAGACAGAATACAGTGTGTGTGTGTTTGTGAACCAGCGCAGACAGAATAATACAATCGACTGCCTGCCCCGTGGATGGCGTTGCGTGTCATTACTGATTGTTCACTACTTCTGATTCATTACTGCTCCTGCAGCCATGGCTAAAAGAGCAGAAACAAATCAAACCTTCCCCTTCCGGGTCTGACCCTGAGAGGAGAAGGGACGGAGAGGGAGAAGAGAAAGAGAGGGGGGGATATGAGAAAGAGATCAAGAGAAGGAGAGGGGGAGAGAAAGAGACAAAGAGTGAGCAGTAATGAGAAAGATAGAGGAAAGAAGGGATCAAGATCAAAAGAGGAGGGAGGGTAGGATGGAGAGAGTGAGAAAGGGAATGAGAGAGCGGAGTTAAAGAGAGCAAGGGAGCTTTGTAAGTGCATCATGCTCTGATAACAGTAGAAGAATAAGGCCAGGGCTCCCTAGTCCATTCTCTTTGTGTGCTGTGTGGTAGACAGGCTTTTAGCATTAGCTGTTCCCTCCAACAGAGTAGTTTACTACCCTGCTACTGTACCCTCTGGGCCTCACGCAGACAGAATATGGTGTGTGTGTGTGTGTGTGTGTGTGTGTCTGCTACCCTGCTACAGTACCCTCTGGGCTTGACAGCACCATTGTTATGCTATGACTTCCATGACCCAGACTCTGGATAAGGAAGAGGGTCTGATTTCTGAGGCTGCCTGTCCAACTCTTTTGTACTCCACATAAAGAGGGAACGAAAGGGGAAGAAGGAAAAAGAACGGGAGAAAGGAAAGAGAACTGGGCATCTAAGACAAATGGATGGGTTGTTTTGAGTCTGCATCTACTTCCCAAATGGCACCCTATTCCCCTTTATAGTGCACTACTTTTGACCAGGGCCAATAGGGAAACCCATAGGACTCTGGTCAAAAGAAGTGCAGTATTTAGAAAATATGGTGTCATTTGGAATGCACACGGAGCATCTGATAATTGGGCTAAGGACATTCTAATGCCTCAATAAATGGGTATGATGTGACCTTTTAATGAGATTATACCAGGGAAGGCACTTGTGGTGCAATTATTCCCCCCTGCTTTTCACAATGGTGATCCCCTCCATTCCTCCACCCTTTTAATATTTCTCTCTCTCTCTCTCTCTCTCTCTCTCTCTCTCTCTCTCTCTCTCTCTCTCTCTCTCTCTCTCGCTCTCTCTCCCTCGCTCTCTCTCTCTCTATATACGTATATATATATATATATCTCCCCGAATCTCTCTCTCTATTTCTCTATCTTCCCATCTTTTTTTCTCTCTGCCTCTCTCTCTCTCTCTCTCTCTCTCTCTCTCTCTCTCTCTCTTTCTTTTTGTCATCATTCCATATCCTCAGCGTCTGCTCTTATTATGATGTCACTCTGGAACCTGCCAGTGGCCAGTGGCTGGGGGGCGGCCATTACCCTGCTGCCTGTAGTTCTGCCTCGGTCTGTGACAGTCTGCATCCCAAATGGTACCCAATTGCCTATTGCCAGACTGACAGAGGCATTGATGGAGGCTCATCAAAACATAGAGGAGCTGGGAGAAATACAGTATTAGGGATAGTTAAGTGGGGAGGGCTCGGGAAAAGGGAGGGGGATGCTGTACAGTAATTGTGATTAGAAGTAATTGACTGGTGTTATAGGATGGCATGTAAGCAGAGATAATACTCACACAGGGCATCATTTACTCTAGGATGTTTGCATTGAACTAGCCATTTTTTTTTTTACTGGTAGTTAACTAGTTAGGACTTGAATCTGGTAAGAAATGTCAATAATGATTTAGAATCAAATGAGACATTCCCTCTCATCCCCTATTGGAAAAAATATATAATTTGAATATGCGTCTGTTGATTAGATCTTGTTTGGAAATTCAAAACTACCGTTGTAACATAATATTGGACTGCATATCCATGTTTGACGTTATTTTATTTAATTATCAAAGATGTCCAACAAAGCCAGAATTACAATGAGTGACACCAGTAGGACAGTCTTTGTTAAGGCTGTAGGTTTATAATACTATATCACCCTCATGTGTTCAGCATTTGTTCTGCTAGATGTGAAATACAAGGATATGTAATTACTAGACACAGTTCTTCTTATCTCTCTCCCACTCCTCTTCCCTCCCCCATTTTTTAGTTACATTTAAATTCATTCGGGTGGTTTATCAGTGGTATCATAGAGCTGACTATGGTAAAGTGGCACAAATCAAATTAAGCTCACTTAAGATATATATATATATATTTTTTTTTTGCGATGACTTTGAAAAACTTTATTCGGAAAGTTACATTCATTTCATGGCCTTTTACAGAAGTCCATGTCAAGTTCAAATGAAAAAAGAAAATAAACAGGACTGCTCATTTAGTTTTGGAGATGGGGGAAATGTCAATCGTGTTTGTGTGTGCATAATGTGTCTCTCGTTTATAAATGAGGTCCAGAAAATACCAACCAAAGCTTCTCAATAAGATGTGTCTGTGTCTGCATTCACCATGCACTTATGTGTACTTATTGACAATGGCTAAAGAAACCATTTCCATTGGAAATAAGCTGTAGCCACACAAATGATGTTTAATCAGTTCAAAGTAGCAAGTGTTTTACTTGTTATTTAATTGCCTGTTTGATAATGAAGGTCATTCCAATATATTGGTTAGGAAATAAAACAAAAAATGATAACTCAATGTGAATGTTTAGCTGACAAGTATTTCATTTAGACTTCACTGATATGGACCCTTAAAAATGGTGTCCTTATTAGATAATAGGTTAAATAATATACTGTATATTTTGTAAAATATGGGCTTGAGTCCGATTGCAGATTTAGACAGCCAATTCATTCTAGACTCTTGACTCAGACATTCCGGAGGAGTTCTTGAACACAATTATTTCTGTCTTTCCCTCTGTGAGTTTAGTCTGCCGTTGAGAAATATTGTTGGTAAGTGAATGATTTGTAATTACTGTTCTCTATACACCAAATGAAAACCGGTGACTGAATTGATTAGAGAGCTAACCAACCTTCAACTAAATTAATCCACTTCCTTCTAGAAGTAGTTCTGTGCAACGATGAATCTTCAGAGTATTTTTGAGTATTTCAGTTTTTTGGGGCAAAGCCACAAAGGGGCTGTCTCAGAGAGTAACCAAATGAGTAAAAAGTGTTCAAATATCCTAAAGACTTACAGTATTAATGTGTGTGTGTGTGTGTGTGTGTGGGGGGGGGTATGCGTCTTTGTGTGCACGTGTAAATACAGTATATGTATGTGTGTGTGTGTGTTTCTGTCTGTCTGTGTGTTTCAAATCAAATCAAACTTTATTTGCAACATGCGCCGAATACAACAAGTGTAGACTTTAACGTGAAATGCTTACTTCCAAGCCCTTAACCAACAATGCAGTTCAAGAAGAGGAAAATATTTACCAAGTAGGCGAAAATAAAAAGTAATAATAAAAAGTAACACAATAAGAATAAGAATAACGAGACTATATACAGGGGGCACCAGTACCAAGTCAGTGTGCAGGGGTACAGGTTAGATTAGGTAATCTGTACATGTAGGTGGGGGTGAAGTGACTCTGCTTAGGTAACAAACAAACAGCGAGTAGCAGCAGTGTACAAGAGGGGTGGGGGTCAATGTAAATAGTCCGGTGGCGATTTTTATGAATTGTTCAGCAGTCTAGCCTTTTGGTCCTAGACTTGGCGCTCCGGTACTGCTTCCCGTGCGTTAGCAGAGAAAACAGTCTATAATGATGGTGTTGGAGTTGTGCCTGGCCGTGCAGTCATGAGTGAACAGGGAGTACAGGAGGGAAGTGAGCACACACCCCTGAGGGGTCCCCATTTTGAGGATCAGCATGGCAGATGTGTTGTTGCCTACTCTTACCACCTGGGGGTGGACCGTCAGGAAGTGCAGGTTGCAGAGGGAGGTGTTTAGTCCTAGAGTCCTTAGCTTAGTAATGCGCTTCGTGGGCACTATAGTGTTGAACGCTGAGCTGTGGTCAATGAACAGCATTCTCACATAGGTGTTCCTTTTGTCCAGGTGAGAAAGGGCAGTGTGGAGTGCGATTGAGATTGTGTCATCTGTCGATCTGTTGAGGCGGTATGTGAATTGGAGTGTGTCTGGGGTGTCTGGGAGAATGCTGTTGACCATCCTTTCAAAGCACTTCCACTGTGAGTGCCATGGGGCGGTAATCATTTAGGCAGGGGGACTATGGTGGTCTGCTTGAAACATATAGGTATTATAGACTTGGTCAGGGAGAGGTTGAAAATGTCAGTGAAGACACTTGACAGATGCTTTGAGTACACGTCCTGGTAATCCGTCTCGCCCAGTGGCTTTGTGAATATTGACCTGTTTAAAGGTTTGGTTCACATGGCTACCGAGAGCATTATCACACAGTCATCCAGAAGAGCTGGTGCTCTTGTGCATGCTTCAGTGTTGCTTGCATCGAAGCGAGCATAAATGGCATTTAGCTGGTCTGGCAGGCTCGCGTCACTGGGCAGCTCGTGTCTGGGTTTCCCTTTGTAGTCCGTAATAGTTTTCAAGCCCTGCCATATCCGATGAGAGTTAGAGCCGGTGTAGTAGGATTCAATCTTAATCCTGTATTGACGCTTTGCTTGTTTGATGGTTCATCTGAGGGCATAGCGGGATTTCTTATAAGCGCCCGGATTAGTCTCCCGCTCCTTGAAAGTAGCAGCAATAGCCTTTAGCTCGATGCAGATGTTGCCTGTAATCCATGGCTTCTGGTTGGGATATATGTACATACAGTCACTGGGGGGGGGGGGGGGGCATCATCGATGCACTGATTGCTGAAGCCGATGGCTGAGGTGGTGTATTCCTCAATGCGATTGGATGAATCCCAGGAACATATTCCAGTCTATGCTAACAAAACAGTCCTGTAGTGTAGCATCCGCGTCATCTGACCACTTCCGTATTGAGTGAGTCACTGGTACTTCCTGCTTTAGTTTTTGCATGTAAGCAGGAATCAGGAGGATAGAATTATGGCCAGAATTGCCAAATGGAGGGCGGGGGACAGCTTTGTATGGGTCTCTGTGTGTGGAGTAAAGGTGGTCCAGGATATTTGTCCCTTGTTGCACATGTGACATGCTGGTAAAAATTAGGTAGAACTGATTTAAGTTTTCCTGCAATAAAGTCCCCGGCCACTAGGAGCGCCGCTTCTGGGTTAGCATTTTCTTCTTTGCTTATGACCTTATAGAGTTGGCTGAGAGCGGTTGAGTTGGCTGAGAGCTTTTGAGTTGGCTGATGACCTTATAGAGTTGGCTGAGAGCGGCTGAGAGCAGTTGAGAACTCTCCTGGTAGATAGTGTGGTCGACAGCTTGTCATAAGGTACTCTACCTCAGGAGAGCAATACCTCGAGACTTCTTTAATATTAAAAATGGTGCACCAGCTGATATTGACAAAAAGACACACACCCCCACCGCTCGTTCTACCAGAGGTAGTGTCTCTGTTCTGCCGGTGGATGGAAAATCCCGCCAGCTCTATATTGTCCATTTCTTTGTTCAGCCACATCTCGGTGAAACACAAGATGTTGCAGTTTTTAATGTCCCTTTGGTAGGATAATCTTAATATTAGGTCATCAATGTTATTTTCTAACGATTGCACGTTAGGAAGAAGAATGGAAGGCATTGGGAGTTTACTCGCTCGCCTCCGGATTCTCAGAAGGATCCCCGATCTGCATCCCCTTTTCTTGTGTCTTTTCTTCATGCAAAAGGCGTGGATCTGGGCCTGTTTCAGTGAAAGCAGGATATCCTTCTCGATGGACTCTTTAAAGGAAAAGGTTTCTTCCAGTCCGTGGTAAGTAATCGCTTTTCTGATGTACAGAAGTTATTTTCAGTCATAAGAGATGGTAGCAGCAACATTATGTACACAATAAGTTAAAAAATAAGTTACACAAAACGAAAAAAATAACAAAATTGCACAATTGGTTGGGAGAAAGTAAAACGTCAGCCATAGTCTGTCTGTCCGTCTGTGTGCCTGTCCGTCTGTATTTCTGTCCGTCTGTGTGCCTGTCCGTCTGTGTGCCTGTCTGCCTGTGTGCCTGTCTATCTGTGTGCCTGTCCGTCTGTCTTTCTGTCCGTCTGTGTTTCTGTCTGTCTGTGTGCCTGTCTGCCTGTGTGCCTGTCTATCTGTGTGCCTGTCCGTCTGTGTGCCTGTCCGTCTATGTGTCTGTGGAACAGTGAGTCTCTCTATTGCACAGCTACGATCTTATAGAAACCATAGAGCCAGTCAGTCTATTAACCCTACGGTGTATTCTGTGTTCCTCCATGTTCACTGCACGTCACAAGACATTAATTTCCCCCCCATCTACCTGAGGCGAGGAGTGACGAGTGAATCTGTCCCCAGCCATAAAAACCCTCTTTAGTGTGGGTGAAAGCACTGGGCCGCCTGAAAAGGTCAACGAACAATACAGAAGAAGGAGAGGTGGGAGAGACAGGTTGAAATCATCTCTGGTTTGTACTCATGCCAAGATGGTTGAGTTAGACTCAGGCAATCCTGATCCTATGAGCTATGCCCCTCCCCTATGTCTCCTCTCCACACATAGGGCTGCTACGAGGAATTCCAGAAGTGGATTCTTAATTCTCAAAACCAGTGGTGATATCAAATATTTGTGATATATTATATTATATATGATATATTATATTAGCGCTAACAATATTACTGTGCCAACGTAGATGTCCTATTTTATACAGAGATTTTAAAACAATTTGTATGTTGATGTAGTGCCCATCGATTATGAATGTTTCAACTGCTGTGTTGAGAAATCATGTTACCATCAGTTTCTGTTTCAAAGAGCACCAAAACCTACAATAACCATGAGCCTCACGGTCTGTATCGTCCAATCACAGAGCAGATACAAGTCACGTGATCTATTAGCGAATCACTTGTTCCCTAACAGATTTTTTTAAATAGATTTTATTTCACCTTTATTTAACCAGATAGGCCAGTTGAGAACAAGTTCTCATTTACAACTGTGATGTGGCCAAGATAGAGCAAAGTAGTGCGACACAAACAACACAGAGTTACACATGGGATAAACAAACTTACGAGTAGAGTAGCATGCATTTAGTTTTATTTGCATTTAAGAGCTGTTGGAGGCCACGGAAGAAGTGTTGAATGGCATTGAAGCTCGTCTGGAGGTTTGTTAACACAGTGTCCAAAGAATGGCCAGAAGTATACAGAATGGTGTCGTCTGCGTAGAGGTGGGTCAGAGAATCACCCGCAGCAAGAGCGACATCATTGATGTATAAAGAGAAAAGAGTCGGCCTGAGAATTGAACCCTGTGGCAGCCCCATAAAGACTGCCAGAGGTCCGGACAACAGGCCTTCCGATTTGACACACTGAACTCTATATGAGGAGTAGTTGGTGAACCAGGCGAGGCAGTCATTTGAGAAACCAAGGCTGTTGAGTCTGCTGATAAGAATGTGGTGATTGACAGAGTTGAAAGCCTTGGCCAATTCGATGAATACGGCTGCACAGTATTGTTATGATATCATTTAGGACCTTGAGCGTGGCTGAGGCGTGGCTGAGGTGCACCCATGACCAGCTCGGAAACCAGATTACATTGCGGAAAAGGTACGGTGGTATTCAAAATGGTCGGTGATCTGTTTGTTAACTTGACTTTCAAAGACTTTAGAAAGGCAGAGTAGGATAGATATAGGTCTGTAACAGTTTGGCTCTAGAGTGTCACCCACATTGAAGAGGGGGATTACCGCGGCAGCTTTCCAATCTTCAGGGATCTCAGAAAGAGGTTGAACAGGCTAGTAATAGGGGTTGCAACAATTGTGGCGGATAATTTTAGAAAGATTGTCTAGCCCGGCTGATTTGTAGGGGTCCAGATTTTGCAGCTCTTTCAGAGCATCAGCTATCTGGATTTGGGTGAAGGAGAAATGGTGGAGGCTTCGGCAAGTTGCTGTGGGGAGGGGAGAGCTGTTGACCTGGGCAGGGGTAGCCAGGTGGAAAGCATGGCCAGCCGTAGATAAATGCTTTTTGAAATTCTTGATTATCGTAGATTTATCGGTGGTGACAGTGCTTCCTAGCCTCAGTGCAGTGGGCAGCTGGAAGGAGGTGCTCTTATTTTCCATGGACTTTACAGTGTCCGAGAACTTTTTGGAGTTTGTGCTACAGGATGCAAATGTCTGTTTGAGAAAGCTAGCCTTTGCTTTCCTTACTGCCTGTGTATATTGGTTCCTCACGTGACTTGTATCTGCTTTGTAATTGGACAATATAGCAGCTATCGAGTGACATCATGTGTTTGCTAAAAGACCATGTGACTTGTATCTGCTCTGTGATTGGACTATGCAGACCGCTGCAGTTCAAACTCATAATAGACACATCCTTGTCCACTTACCCTCGCCTTATGCCCTTGGGGGAATCCCCGTCGGCGTCTTGGAGGGCGGTCCAAATGATTAGCCAAGCAAGGGAAGTTTGCAACATCAGCGCCTCAGCCATCATTTTTAGTCGAGTTTGCAAGTGTACAATTATGTTCACTCCGGGGCCTGAAACGCCCCATAATTCAATTTGCATCGACTGCACATCCGCTAAGAAAAGTCAGAGAAAACTTAAAAACATCATCAATGGAGAAGTCAACATACAAGTGTAAGTAAAAATAAATGCAAATAATTTAGAAATTGTGCTACTAATGCACATGACGACACAAACAGTTCTTGTAAAAAGTAAATATGTTTTTGTTTGGTTATCTTTTGGAAATTGTAGAAATAAAACTGTTTCCTTCTTCAGAAGTTAATTCATTTGCTAGCTATCATACAGTAGGTGTATATTAATAATTATATATTTAATATAAGTAGACATGCACTCATAATTGACTGTAGCACATATAAAGCACCCACAAGCTACCGGTGGCTGAAAACACAATCATTGCTAGATGAACGAGTGACGTATTTCCGGCCAAGGATGGTCCATTTAAAAATAATTCCTTCCTCCCTCGCCCCTTGCCCTGCAAGTGTATACTCGTCATTATACGTCATCAGAAGTGTCCACTTCATTTGAGGGCTGAGGGGATAGGGTGTGTCTTTTAAGTGTTTGGACCGCAGACACAGTGTTGTACCCGTGACTTTTTTTCATATACCACAGTTTTTTTCCAAGCAATTTCTAATATTTTGTATGAGCGGTTCACCCCATTCAGGGAGGCCTGTTGGAGCCCTATACAAGGCAAGGGCTGTATTCCAAACATGTGAAAGACACACCCTCTCCCCTCAGCCCTCAAATTAAGTGGACACTTCTGATGACGCATCATGATGTATGATATGAACTACCATTCCAGTGTTTTACTTGCTATATTGTATTTACCTTGCCACCAAGGCCTTTTTTTGCCTTTACCTCCCTTCTCACCTCATTTGCTCACATTGTATATAGACTTGTTTATACTTTATTATTGACTGTATGTTTGTTTTACTCCATGTGTAACTCTGTGTTGTTGTATCTGTCGAACTGCTTTGCTTTATCTTGGCCAGGTCGCAATTGTAAATGAGAACTTGTTCTCAACTTGCCTACCTGGTTAAATAAAGGTAAAATAAATAAATAAAATAAAATGATGAGTTGACGCTTGCATTTCCCAGAAATGTGTCCCATGGTTGTGTTTTCAGTCACCATGGAACCACTGGTAGCTGTTGTGTGTGCTTTGTTTGCGCTACAGTCAATTATGATTGCATTTCATGTCTTGGCTAGAAGACAACGCATCCGCAGACATCAAATGCTAGCCATCCGACAATATCAGGTAAATTGAAAATTACAATGCATAAGTGTGATGTCAGGGAAAGTTGTATGCGCTAGCTAACGTTTCAAAAGCTAACCAAACAAAAACATCATTACTTTTACGATACGTGTTTGTGCCGTCATGTGCATTAGTAGCACAATTTCCAACTTATTTACATAAATGTTTTATTACACTTGTATGTTCAGTTCTCCATATTGATGTTGGTTTTAAGTTTTGGCTGAGTTTTGTTAGTGGATATACAATCATTGTGAATTGAATTATGGGGCGTTTCAGGCCCCGGAGTGAACAGAATTGTACACTCACAAACTCGGAGGGCTGAGGGGCTTACGTTGCCAACTTCCCTTGCTTGGCTAATTGTTTGGACCAACGGCAAAGATGGCCGCGGGGATTTCCTCAAGGGCATAAGTGGAGGAGGGTGTGTCGTTTATATGTTTGAAACGCAACCAAGCTCCTTCCCTATTACTCAAGCCCCTTCCCTTGTCTTACACCCTGCCCCTATAAACTAGTCCCCTCCTCCAAAGGCTCTTTGAATGAGAACTGTCATGGCAGAGAGTGGGTAATATGTTAATATTATATCTTATACATCTGATATTATAAGAATACAGTGAAAATGTTTGCCATTGCAGGCATCATTGAGTCTCCCTTCATGATGTTTGTCCAGAGGATAGACGTAATCCTTAGAGGAACTGATATCACAGGAAGAGACATGGCCATTGTAATATTTCAATCGTTATGTCAATTAATGGGATCTTAAGAACAAATATCCCCTGGATTCACTTAACTATTGCATTTACTTAGAGTAGACCATTTTGCAACACAATCTCCAAAGAAACTTGGCGATAACTGCCGCAACAGAGATATGTCATGGCTGGTTGCTATTTTAATTAGAGTATATTTTGCATATGTCATCAGTCAGTCAAATGCGCAAAAGTTTAACCGAAACTAACGTAGACTAAAATTAGGAATTCATTCAGAGATTTTGGCATTAGGGTAAAGTTGATTCATTCCGAGATTTAGGAATTAGGGTTAAGTTTAGGCATTGATTCCAAGTGTTTAAGGTAAACGTTTAGGTTTGGAATATGGTTGAAACACAAAAAATACAAAACAAGCGCCTAGCACTGGGATTGAACCCATTCGTGTTGCCCCTAGTGGACAGTAGGAAATTGTCATGGAAATAAAATGCCATCCCATACCATAGTTTCACCATTTAAGATATGCCTAAATATGCCAGAATTCACCAGAATTTGCTGTCTTGACTTACTTCAGTGAAAGCAACAGGTGTCAATAGGTAACAAAATGTTTTAATTTCCTGGTTACATTAACCTGTATGACAAACGCTGTCACCTATATTGAGACATGTTCAATAATTCACCTGACTTGGATCGTCTGTAGCCTTTGTCAAAGCCTTTTTAGCAGTTCAAATGTTGTGAATTCAAGACCCCCCAAGCGTTGACATTTAAAGCCTTCTCAACCAGACAGTCATCGTTCTCCTGACATGTTGACATTTGAAAGGATACTGTCTCGAAAACCAGATGATATTATCATGAGAAAGAAGCACAGTATATATATATATATATATATATATATATATATATATATATATAAGACACACCAACCAACAAAACAACATCATTTCATACACCATTTAAAATAGCCCAATATTTAACCTCAATATCAACCTTTCCTGACAACAGTTGCCCTTCTTGGTCATTTCAAGCACAGGTACATTCAGACTATGGTAGAGAGCACTGTGAGCAGAGAGGATGCTGGGAAGGTAATAAGGCGTGTCTTACCTGTGGGATAGCGCTCTATGACAGGTAGGTCATCCACCTGTAGTGTGGCGTTACCGCCACTCCGCGTAAACTTCACTATATGGTACTTTCCATCATTTACAAACTTTGCTGTCTCCTCGATATTTATGTCGTCCGTTCCGACATTAAATATAACTGCAATGTTTCCTTTTTCCTGTTGAGACAAAGAAGAAAGAGCAGAGAAAGTTTAGAGATGAGAAGGAAGAGTATTTTGTATGTTCCAAAGCAGGTGTTTGGTTGCTTCATAAAGAATAGCAAGGTGTAAGAGTCATTGTGTTTGTGTAGTGATGATGATGCTGATGACCACATCCAGGCGGTGCCACTCAACCTTAGTTTCCATGTGATTAAGTTTACAAAATGAAAGGAAATGGTAATCTAATCAAATCTGAGACTTTACAAAGAAGTACATCTCAAAATAATGCAGCCTGACTCGATTTCCTTGTCAATATAAATGTAGTTATCAGTTCTAATCAAGTGATACAACAACGTCCACAATCAATATGTATTTCTGTTTAGCCACTGAAATCAGGTTCCAACCAAACAATACAAATATGAGTAGGCTACATATTGATTAGATAATGCATGCTAATTCAGTAGGGTGAGCAATGTTTTCCCCAAAAGTCTATGTTTTACGTCTCCCGAGTGGCGCAGCGGTCTAAGACACTGCATCTCAGTGCTAGACGCATCACTACAGACCCTGGTTTGATCCTGGGCTGTATCACAACCGGCCGTGACCAGGAGTCTCATAGGGCGGTGCACAACTGGTCTAGCGTCGTCCGGGTTAGGGGAGGGTTTGGCTGGGGTTGTCCGTCATTGTAAAATAAGAATTTGTTCTTAACCGACTTGCCTAGTTAAATAAGGTTAAATAAAATGAATACATATGTATAATAAATTAAGTTGTCCATGGTGTGTATTTTTTACTAAACCACCTCTGTTATTTTATGAGCGACAAGATTCAATGACACTCAGAAACATTTTTTACTGACAATTTTTCCCCCTACTCTTTTCATATCAAGATGACTATTTCGCCTTTGGGATAATGAGAGAGACCATCTGTGTATTGCTATGTGCCCCAAAGCACAGTTTAAAACTCTCCTCATCAGTTTAACCATCAGGGCTTTAGAATCCAAAGAGAAGGTGGGAATCTAATTTCAGGGCAGATTGTATGTGACATTCAGATCCTGAGTAAATCGCAAAATGATACTGATTCAATCAGAGTTTCACATCAAACAGGAATTAAATGATAAAAAAAAAAATAATGTTCCAGCAGGGACATGTTCACTTTTGTCTGGCTGTTCCATGTCCCCTACACAGGTCAGGCAGTCTCTCTTTCAAGTTCATGTCTTATTATTTGTCATATGTACAGGCTACACATGGTATACACCGTCCAATGAAATGCATGCTTGCAGGGTCAATGCAGCAACAACTAGAAATAGTAAAAGATAAGAATACAAACAAAGTAAATGGCTTAGTAAAGTAAAAGTTCTCTCTCTCTTTCTCACCCCACCCCCCTCTCTATCTCTCTATCTGAGCTGGTACTGTATGTAGGGAGCAGTTGGTTGGAGGATCAACCCTACAGCGCAGTACAGCAGTACACTGCATGAGATTATCCAGTCAGCATAGCCTCTCTCTCTATCTTTCTTAGCCCATCTATCTCTCCTTCGCTCTCTCTGTCTATCCCTCCCTCCCTCTCTCTCTCAGCCACCTCCCTCTAACACAGAGTAAGTAGTGAGCACATCCCACAGCCAAAAGCTACTTCCCAATTAAAAACATTTGTAGTGTGTCACACCAGATTACCGAAACTAGGACGGTTCTCTGGTTTATAAATGTAATTTCAAAGGAAGCCAAGCGCTAACACAAGATCGTAACAACTGATACCATTAAAGCTACAGTAATACATTCCCTCACTCCCCCACAGCTCTTGTTTTGAAACAGACAAACAAAAAAAAGAAGGGAGAAAACTCTGCAGTTAAAATGTTGATAATAAATCCCACTTTAAAGCTACAGTCTGGGAAGCTGTTTGATGGTTACTTCAATTATTGATATGTACCATCTGCTATACACCAGAACAAGTGGCGGGGACCCTGTTTTGTCCTTTTTCAAATCACAGAATTTAGTTTTAAACTGAGTTTTAAAGAACACGATCTGAAGCCTGACCCCTACTCCATGTATGAAGGAGAGGATGATGGGATTGAGGCATGAGAGAGATGGAAGGATGATCTGGAGGGCGTGGAGCAGAGGAGTGGCACTCGGCCTCAAGAGTAATCTTCTTCAGGAGGGGAATAGACCCCCTGTGGCCTCTCCAGGATCACAGCGTGTGTGTGTGCTTGAGTGTGTGTGTGTGTGTGTGTGTGTGTGTGTGTGTGTGTGTGTGTGTGTGTTCCAAGATCACAGACATAGAGCTTCATGAACATAGCCCGGGGGCCTCACACGGGGAACAATGCTCATCAGATGAGCACAGTAGCATGGCCGGTTATATTGACACCAGGGCTGTGTATAAAGTGGCACCCTAGATACTGCACTACTAAATAGGGAATAAACAGAGTCACTAAATAGGGAATAGACGCATTCCAGGCCCCTGCACTCCACCGTCAGCTGAGCAGATATACAGAGAGAGGGAAGGCTAATGAATGGTATGAATGCAACAGAAAAACGTATCCATACATTGCATTCTCTGATAATGGAATTATTTTGTCTTTTTTAAGCAGATTTTTTGCAATGCTTGCAGTGTGTACCTCTTTTCTCAAGGACTCCTGCATAACATCTGACTGCAGTGACAGCACTGTGTTGTGCTGAGCGGGCAACTACCTAGCTAGCTACTTTCAAGGACTGTCAAATGCATAACTAAAAATGACACTAATTCATAACTTTATGGGGCCCTTACTCCACAGCAAAAAAATGACATCAAAACAGGTTTAGTAAAAGAGACGAAAGCAATTAAAGTCAGGCTTTTAATAGTCCTCCTTCAATCGCTGTTTAATGATCCCCAATGTCTCGTTAATGAATTCACTGCATTTAGTCACAAATTGCCTTTACAATGTTCTAAAGCAAAAAGAACCAGTGTCCTTTGAGAGGGAGAGGTGGGAGCTTAGGGGCAAAGAGAGATGAAGGTAGAGAAGGGGGAGAGGGCAAAACAGAGAGAGAGAGAGAGAGAGAGAGAGAGAGAGAGAGAGAGAGAGAGAGAGAGGATCTCTCTCTCTCTCTCTCTCTCTCCATGATGTACTACTTTTGACCAGGGACTAGATTGGAATACCGAATAGGGTGCCATTTGGGACACAGTCCCAGTCCATCTTACTGCAGCCCTCTATCCCCCACCAGCTCTAGCCCTTCTATACCCCACTCCCCAGGATAGAGAGCTGTGTTCTGGGTAAGTGCTGTCCCTGCTGGGTAGCACCCCTGGGAAAATGCACATATATAACCCACACTGTCGGCACACCCCAAGATACAACCCTGCCCATTGTGTGTGTGTGTGTGTGTGTGTTTGTCACCGCACACCGAAATACAACCCATCCCATTCTGTGTGTGTGCTGCTTAACCCTGAGATCCAACCCACCCCTTCCAGACAGTGAGCACGATGCATGCTAGCATGATTAATTGCCTATCAAGCTGAAATTGAGTTTAATTAACTGATGAGTTGATCCTACGGTTATTCTCCTCTCCTCCAATCTTTTTTCATTCTTTTTTGGTTCTCGTGTTCTTGTCGTTCCTCTCATGCAGCTGGAGGGTAAGGGTGTGGGTGTGTGTGTGTGTGTGTGTGTGTGTGTGTGTGTGTGTGTGTGTGTGCGTGATACAGCAGTGCTGATGTCCGTAAAATCTATACCCCGTAACCAACTCCCCATCTGCACTGTGATTTTACTACTACTGCTACTACGTGACTAGAACAGCTGCAATACTGGAAAGTTGTAATAGTCTCCCTTGGAGGCGTGTGTTCCAATCCCACTTCAGACACCAATGTAGCACGAATTACAACCACAAGAAAATGAACACTTATAAAGAATGGCTATAACATTGTCACTATATTACCATTGTTTCAGCCATACTGAAAATTGTATACAGTACAGTACCATTATCTTCATACCACTCTAGTCTATTGCCAATACTGCTCTAGGTCTGTTGCAAAGGCTACAAGACATATCATCTCTGATACCATCTAATGTATTCTGCATCGTCTAGTTTAACTGACAACATATAATGAAGGGAGACATATATAATACACTCAGATTAAATCTCCCACTTTGAAAATGCCTCAGGCAGCAAACCATTGTACAGTATCTAGTTACAATATAATTATATTGACATTGCCAAGTAAACCCTGAGCATACATGTACAATGATCTCAACAACTCTACCCCTGTGGAGATGACCTAAATCATAGTGTGTGCGTTCCAAATGGAACCCTATACTCCTATAGGGCTCTGGTCAAAGGTTATAGGGAATTATATTATTATAAACATTACAGGGAATAGGGGACCTTGTGGAAAGTACAAGGTATGCTTTCCTTTTTCCCACCAGAGTTGTTTCCCATATTTCTAATTAGGGAAATAAATCCTACCGAATATAAACATAACCAGCCAGTCTGTCTGTGTCTGTATCAGACACTCATTGGTAAAAAAATTGTTGGTTATTGTGTGTGTGTGTGTGTGTGTGTGTGTGTGCGTGAGCGCGCGCGTGCGCTTGTGTGTGTGTGTGTGTGTGTGTGTGTGTGTGTGTGTGTGTGAAGAGCCCTAAATATTGATTCATTGTTAATCTCCTTCAGGCCCACAACAGCAACAAAGCAAAATAGGCTTTATGTCAGGCTGACAAATAGTTCACACTTTTTTATCCTCTCTCCCAGCCCAGGAAGAAAAGAAAGGTTATCCTCTCTCTCAGCCCAGGAAGAAAAGAAAGGTTATCCTCTCTCTCAGCCCAGGAAGAAACTAAAGGTTATCCTCTCTCTCAGCCCAGGAAGAAAAGAAAGGTTATCCTCTCTCTCAGCTCAGGAAGAAAAGAAAGGTTATCCTCTCTCTCAGCTCAGGAAGAAAAGAAAGGCCATCCTCTCTCTCAACCCAGGAAGAAAATGAATGTTATCCTCTCTCTCAGCTCAGGAAGAAAAGGAATGTTATCCTCTCTCTCTGCCCAGGGAGAAAGGGAATGTTATCCTCTCTCTCAGCCCAGGGAGAAAAGGAATGTTATCCTCTCTCTCAGCCCAGGGAGAAAGGGAATGTTATCCTCTCTCTCAGCCCAGGGAGAAAAGGAATGTTATCCTCTCTCTCAGCCAAGGGAGAAAGGGAATGTTATCCTCTCTCTCAGCCCAGGAAGAAAAGGAATGTTATCCTCTCTCTCTGCCCAGGGAGAAAAGAAAGGTTATCCTCTCTCTCAGCCCAGGAAGAAAAGGAATGTTATCCTCTCTCTCAGCCCAGGAAGAAAAGAAAGGTCATCCTCTCTCTCAGCCAAGGGAGAAAGGGAATGTTATCCTCTCTCTCAGCCCATGGAGAAAAGGAATGTTATCCTCTCTCTCTGCCCAGGGAGAAAAGGAATGTTATCCTCTCTCTCAGCCCAGGGAGAAAAGGAATGTTATCCTCTCTCTCAGCCCAGGGAGAAAAGGAATGTTATCCTCTCTCTCAGCCCAGGGAGAAAATGAATGTTATCCTCTCTCTCTGCCAAGGGAGAAAAGGAAGGTTATTCTCTCTCTCAGCCCAGGGAGAAAAGGAATGTTATCCTCTCTCTCTGCCCAGGGAGAAAATGAATGTTATCCTCTCTCTCTGCCCAGGGAGAAAATGAATGTTATCCTCTCTCTCTGCCCAGGGAGAAAAGGAAGGTTATTCTCTCTCTCAGCCCAGGGAGTAACGGAAAGAAAAATAAGAAGTGTGAAGTGGTCTTTGAATCAATGTGTGTGTGAGATTGAGAGAAAAATAGTAAGAGAGAAAGGAGAGAGAGAGAGTAAGAGAGAAAGCGAGAGAGGAGAGATAGAGAGAGAGAGAGATAGAAAGAGAGGGAGACAGATGAAGAGAGAGAGAGAGAGAGATGGGGAGAGAGAGAGGGAGAGAGTAAGAGAGAGAGAAAGAGAGAGAGATAGAAAGGAAGAACAAGAGAGAGAGAGAGAGAGAGAGAGTGCGTGAAAGACAGAGAGCGAGAGCAAGCGAGCCCCTGTCCAGATGCTCTCCCTCTGTGGTGTACAGTAGAGGATAGTTACCTAATGTTTTCTTTGTTTATGCGTCATACGTGTTGACAACCATTGTGCACCCTCCATATTTCACCCGTCCGATTGTGTGTGCGTGTGTCGTGCATACTGTACATGCGTATGTTAGTCTTTCCTAAAATGGAATGCCTTAGTAAAGTGGCTGGGCCATGCACTCCACCGTTTCACCTCGTATGTATTAATTACCGCTGTTCTGACAGTAGCCTTTTTATAGCCAGGCCATTAATGAAATTATACAGGTAATGGAATTATTCGGAGGGAGAAAATTATAATTCCTCTAACACACACACACACACACACACACACACACACACACGCACGCACGCACGCACGCACACACACACACACACAGCAGTGGCTTCAATGTCCTCTATATTCCTTTGATGTCATTCAAAGCCTGTCTTGTCTGTCTCAGCTTGAAGAAGAAGTGACCCAGCAAACTAGTTGGTTCTGTGAACGTTCCCAGAACATTCATTAGCTTGCCCCAAAAGTTTTATCAACACAAAAATTGTCCAGATGTGCTGATGATTATACAATGTTTGCATGAAAACATTCGCCTGAGCATATTGCAGTAAGATAATTACTCCATTTGCCTTTAATTCAGCAAAGCTGTTTTTAAGGTCAGTAATTTCATCCAACCCACTGCCCTGTACACTCACTGTCCTGTACACTCACTGTCCTGTACACTCACTGCCCTGTACACTCACTGTCCTGTACACTCACTGTCCTGTACACTCACTGCCCTGTACACTCACTGTCTTGTACACTCACTGCCCTGTACACTCACTGTCCTGTACACTCACTGCCCTGTACACTCACTGTCCTGTACACTCACTGCCCTGTACACTCACTGTCCTGTACACTCACTGTCCTTTACACTCACTGCCCTGTACACTCACTGTCCTGTACACTCACTGTCCTGTACACTCACTGTCCTGTACACTCACTGCCCTGTACACTCACTGTCCTGTACACTCACTGTCCTGTACACTCACTAAAAGCACAAATCTGATGTCTTCTGCCCACAGTCTAACTAGCCACAAGGCATGAAGCGTCTGCCCTACACAGTAAACTACTATACCTCAGGTTTTATAAGCACCAACTGCAGGGAGAGGAAATTACCTGGGAGGTCATCCTCCATGCCCCATTATCCTCTTAACAACCATTATAAACTGGGTGGTTTGAGCCCTGAATGCTGATTGGCTGACAGCTGTGGTATATCAGACCGTATACCACGGGTATGACAAAACATCAATTTTACTGCTCTAATTACATTGGTGACCAGTTTATAATAGCAATAAGGCACCTCTGGGGTTTGTGGTATATGGCCAATATAGGACTGTATCCAGGCACTCCGCGCTGTGTCGTGCTTAAGAACAGTCCTTAGCTGTGGTATATAGGACACATACCACACCTCCTCTGGCCTTATTGTTTAAACAGCCCTTCATACATCCCGGAAGCCCCGGCCAATTAACCAATACTCCCTCCAGAGCTATGGTTGGCCAACCAACAGCCCGGCGATGTCTGTGTCAGCACAGTAAGAGAAGATGGTCTGTCAGACTATGTTAGTCATCGTATAAGGAGCTCCTATAAACCAGGAGGCGAGGCTGCCTAATGATGAAGTCCCATACTCTCCCCTAAGAGACTTAGCTGCTAGAGTGGTGCGATGTGAAAGCACATTTCCTTTGTCACAGATGCAGACCTTACCGTGAAATGCTTACTTACGAGCCCTTAACCAACAATGCAGTTCAAGAAAGAGTTAAGAAAATATTTACAAAATAAACTAAAGTGAAATAAATAAATAAAGTAAAGTAACTATAACGTGGACATTTACAGGGGGTACCGGTAAGGAGTCAATGTGTGCGGATACATGTTAGTTGAGGTAATTTGTACATGTAAGTTGGGGTAAAGTGACTATGCATAGATAATGAAGATAATGAACAGCGAGTAGCAGCAGTGTAAAAAACAAAGGGGGGGTCAATGTAAACAGTCCGGGTGGCCATTTGGTCTTATGGCTTGGGGGTAGAAGCTGTTTAAGGAGCCTTTTGGACCTAGACTTGGCACTCCGGTGCCGCTTGCCATGCCGTAGCAGAGAGAACAGTCTATGACTTGGGTGACTGGAGTCTTTGGCCATTTTTTTGGCCTTTCTCTGACACTGCCTAGTATATAGGTCCTGGATGGCAGGAAGCTTGGCCCAAGTGATGTACTGGGCCATACACACTACCCTCTGTAGCGCCTTACGGATGCCGAGCAGTTGCCATAGCAGGCAGTGATGCAACCGGTCGGGATGCTCTCGATGGTGCAGCTGTAGAACTTTTTGAGGATCTGGGGACCCATGCCAAATCTTTTCAGTCTCCTGACTCCTTTCCCTCTTCATGACTGTCTTGGTGTGTTTGGACAATGGTAGTTTGTTGGTGATGTGGAAACCAAGGAACTTGAAACTCTCAACCCGCTCCACTACAGACCTAGATCAGCTCCTTTGTCTTGCTGATGTTGAGGGAGAGGTTGTTGTCCTGGCACCACACTGCCAGGTCTCTGTCCTCCTCCCTATAGGCTGTCTTATCGTTGTAGGTGATCAGGCCTACCACTATTGTGTCATCAAAAACTTAATGATGGTGTTGGAGTCGTGCTTGGCCACGCAGTCGTGGGTGAACAGGGAGTACATGAGGGAACTAAGCACGTGCCTCTGAGGGGCCTCAGAAGATCATCATGGCAGATGTGTTGTTACCTACACTTACCACCTGGCGATGGCCCATCAGGAAGTCCAGGATCCAGTTGCAGAGGGAGGTGTTCAATTCCAGGATCCTTAGCTTAGTGATGAGCTTGGAGGGCACTATGGTGAGCTGTAGTCAATGAATAGCATTCTCACATAAGTGTTCCTTTTGTCCAGGTGGGAAAGGGCATTGTGGAGTACGATTGCGATTTCGTCATCTGTGGATCTGTTGGGGTGGTATGCAAATTGGAGTGGGTCTAGTGTTTCCAGGATGATGGTGTTGATGTGAGCCATGACGAGCCTTTCAAAGCACTTCATGGCTACCATGAAGCGGTAGTCATTTATGCAGGTTACCTTCGTTTTCTTGGGCACAGATAGCTAGAATAGCAGATAAAGTGTTGCCATATTAACTGTTAGTACCCCTCCCTTCCCATCTTTCTCTTTTCTTCGTCCCTAAAGAGCTAGCTTGAGTGGTAGTCAGGTCCCCTCCCCTCCCATTCTCTCCCTTCCCTGGGTCCCCTAAGAGAGGTATCGCTGCAGCTAAAGTAGTGTGATATTATCTGAGGTAGTGCAGCAGCTAAAAGTGGTGCGATATTACCTTCCATCTCCATTTGCAGTCCCCGATAATCGAGAGTTAGCATAGCAGCCAAAGTCTTTTCCCATCTCTCTTTTCCCTGTATCCCCTAAGAGCTAGCAGAGGTGTGCCACATTAGATGCTAGCTGTACGGGGGGAGGATCTAGAGCGCTAGTTGAATCTGTAGCTTATTGCAGAAGTCCGTCAGCTAAAGTGACTAATTATCTGGGAAGTTGGCTCGAAAATATCTCCAATGCCATGGGCCTTAGTCAAAAGTAGTGCACTATGTAGGAAATAAGGTGCCATTTGGGACGGAGCGCTAAGAGGAGTCTCTCTATCAAATGTCTTTATGCGGCAGAGCGCATCAAATATCTAGAGTTGAAAAAAATTATCCAGCCAGCTATGAGCCCCAGTCTCCGCACCACAGCCTCTGCAGCAACAGCCTCCACAACAGCAGCCAGCTATGAGCCCCAGTCTCCGCACCACAGCCTCTGCAGCAACAGCCTCCACAACAGCAGCCAGCTATGAGCCCCAGTCTCCGCACCACAGCCTCTGCAGCAACAGCCTCCACAACAGCAGCCAGCTATGAGCCCCAGTCTCCGCACCACAGCCTCTGCAGCAACAGCCTCCACAAGAGCAGCCAGCTATGAGCCCCAGTCTCCGCACCACAGCCTCTGCAGCAACAGCCTCCACAACAGCTGCCAGCTATGAGCCCCAGTCTCCGCACCACAGCCTCTGCAGCAACAGCCTCCACAACAGCAGCCAGCTATGAGCCCCAGTCTCTGCAGCGCAGCCTCTGCCGCAACAGCCTCCACAACAGCAGCCAGCTACTCAAAGAAGGAAGGGAGGGAGGCTCATTGTGTGTGAACATACCCTGCAAAGGTG
The DNA here is from genome assembly GCF_057628025.1 of Oncorhynchus mykiss. Lineage (NCBI taxonomy): Eukaryota > Metazoa > Chordata > Actinopteri > Salmoniformes > Salmonidae > Oncorhynchus > Oncorhynchus mykiss. The sequence goes on from NC_143041.1 coordinate 35,128,131, forward strand.
TCTGGCATTATTTTATTTATTTTTATTTCACCTTTATTTAACCAGGTAGGCAAGTTGAGAACAAGTTCTCATTTACATTTGCGACCTGGCCAAGATAAAGCAAAGCAGTTTGACACAAACAACAACACAGAGTTACACATGGAGTAAAACAAACTTACAGTCAATAATACAGTAGAAAAATAAGTCTATATACGATGTGAGCAAATGAGGTGAGATAAGGGAGGTAAAGGCAAAAAAAAAGGAATGGTAGATTTGCAGTGGAAGAATGTGCAAAGTAGAGATAGAAATAATGGGGTGCAAAGGAGCAAAATAAATAAATAAATAAATACAGTAGGGAAATAAGGTAGGTAGTTGTTTGGGCTAAATTATAGATGGGCTATTTACAGGTGCAGTAATCTGAGAGCTGGTGCTTAAAGCTAAAGCTAGTGAGGGAGATAAGTGTTTCCAGTTTCAGATATTTTTGTAGTTCGTTCCAGCCATTGGCAGCAGAGAACTGGAAGGAGAGGCGGCCAAAGGAAGAATTGGTTTTTGGGGGTGACCAGAGAGATATACCTGCTGGAGCGTGTGCTACAGGTGGGTGCTGCTATGGTAACCAGCGAGCTGAGATAAGGCGTGGACTTTACCTAGCAGGGTCTTGTAGATGACCTGGAGCCAGTGGGTTTGGCGACTAGTATGAAGCGAGGGCCAGCCAACGAGAGCGTACAGGTCGCAGTGGTGGGTAGTATATGGGGCTTTGGTGACAAAACGGATGGCACTGTGATATACTGCATCCAATTTATTGAGTAGGGTATTGGAGGCTATTTTGTAAATGACATCGCCGAAGTCGAGGATTGGTAGGATGGTCCGTTTTGATGTGGTCAGTCATGTTTGATGTGAGTCTGGAAGGAGAGTTTACAGTCTAACCAGACACCTAGGTGTTTGTAGTTGTCCACATATTCTAAGTCAGAGAGAGAGAACAAGTGACTTGAGACTGCTTAGCCCGTAAAGAAAGATGCAACTAGACCAAGCTGCTTTTTGGTGAGCAGCGATCTATTCAATGCTTATGTTATGTAAGTTACTGTGTATGTAAGACCAACAATAGCATTTTCTGTTGTGTTGAAGATAAACACTTACTGCAGTTGGACTACATACAGTACTGTAAAAATAACTTGATGTGTGCCCTGGTTCAAAGGTATTAGTCTCCTGGGCTAAAGGAGGCAGGACTATGTGTATGTGTGTGTTTCCTCACAGAGAAGGAACTAGGCTACATCAATGGAGATGCCTGCTGGGATGGATAGGGAGAGAGACATACACACACATAGAGAGAGGGAGAGACATAGAGACAGACAGACAGACAGACAGACAGACAGACAGACAGACAGACAGACAGACAGACAGACAGACAGACAGACAGACAGACAGACAGACAGACAGACAGACAGACAGACAGACAGACAGACAGACAGTGATAGAAAGAAAGAAAGGAAGTGAAATGATGATGATGATAATGATGATGAAGAGTGTGAAAGCTGCTGCATAACAGCATACTTCAAAATAGACATGCCTCCATGTTTCTAAAAATGAAATGTTCTGTGTTTCTTAACCAATATTTTCTCTCTCTCACACACTCTCGCACACTCTATCTCTGTCTATCTCTTTCTCCGTCCCTTGTGTGATGAATTTCATCAAAAGAGGTCAATAGATATCTGAAATCTTGTTCACTTCTCAGTGAAATAAATCAATTTTGGTTTCGGGTCACTCTCCCCACTCTCTCCTCTCTCCCCACTCTCCTCACTCTCTCCTCTCTCCCCACTCTCTCCTCTTGTGGTAGATGGCGGACATACTGTCTGTCTGGTGGAGCCGACCATCTCTGACAGACACACACACACGCACGCACAGAGACACACACACGCACGCACAGAGACACACACACACGCACGCACAGAGACACACACACAGAAGCAAAGACACACACACTTCCACCAACCACTTCTTCCTTCATAAGGAAAGATTCCCAGCCCAGCTCTCAGCCCTCCGGATGGAGAGAGAAGGTCAATAGTAATAAAGAGTGCAGACTGATAACTCCTCTGTAAACAGTCCTGAAATAAAAAGCACAGCCCGGGTCCGACAGAGCCATACAGTAGAGCTTGGCTTGGCCTCTCCCACACTGCTTCTCTATAGGGACACATTGCCTGACCAGGCAGGTCAATATTTCTGTCATTTTTCTGCTTTATCTTGTTCTGTTGTTTGCTGTTGTGAAGGTCTAGTAGAGGACTGAAATCATGGAATCCCAACCATTTCTATTGTATATAAATATTTGTGAGATTGGTTGATAATACGGAATTTCTTGATTTTGAGCCAAGAAACTAAATCTAGCTTGATATTATCCGCTATTTAGGAACCGCCAACGACAGGGACAGTTATAACACAGGGACATCACCTGTTTGAGATAACATGTTATTCACATTATCACTCGCTATGGAGTGGTAGAGAACTGTGATATTCAACGGTAGGTGGTGGGTTGTGTGTGTGTGTGTGTGTGTGTGTGTGTGTGTGGTGGTTGGTTGATAGAGAGTCAATTTAACCACTAGGGTGACCACACGCCACAGATTGTGCGGGACAGTCAAACATTTAAAACACTTTAAAAAAAAACTTTTACCCCGTTGTCATGGTATCCAATTGATAGTTACAGTCTTATCCCATCACTGCAACTCCCGTACGGACTCGGGAGAGGCAAAGGTCGAGTGCCATGCATCCTCCGAAACACGACCCAACCAAGCCGCACTGCTTCTTGACACAATGCACGCTTAACCCGGAAGCCAGCCGCACCAATGTGTCGGAGGAAACACTGTACGCCTAGTGACCGTGTCAGCGTGCATGTGCCTGACCCGCCACATGAGTTGCTAGAGGGCAATGGGACAAGGACATCCCTGCCGGCCAAACCCTCCCCTAACCTGGACAAAACTGGGCCAAACCCTCCCCTAACCTGGACAAAACTGGGCCAAACCCTCCCCTAACCTGGACAAAACTGGGCCAAACCCTCCCCTAACCTGGACATCCCTGCCGGCCAAACCCTCCCCTAACCTGGACAAAACTGGGCCAAACCCTCCCCTAACCTGGACATCCCTGCCGGCCAAACCCTCCCCTAACCTGGACAAAACTGGGCCAAACCCTCCCCTAACCTGGACATCCCTGCCGGCCAAACCCTCCCCTAACCTGGACAAAACTGGGCCAAACCCTCCCCTAACCTGGACAAAACTGGGCCAAACCCTCCCCTAACCTGGACATCCCTGCCGGCCAAACCCTCCCCTAACCTGGACAAAACTGGGCCACACCCTCCCCTAACCTGGACATCCCTGCCGGCCAAACCCTCCCCTAACCTGGACAAAACTGGGCCACACCCTCCCCTAACCTGGACAAAACTGAATCAGTGCATTAGAACACTCCGCCACGCGGGAGGCCCCAATCCATAATTTTGGCCCTCTGTCCCGCATCCCGCAACCACCAAAGAATGTCCAGCATTTGTTTAAAATATTTGTCATAATATTTCGTTTTCACATAGTAGGATAGTCTAGCATGCTGTGTGCGCCTATCTAATAATGAACTGCTGGCTTGCTTTCCCCACAAATTAGTTTCTAAGTGTGAGTGAGTGACAGAATTTCTGTGAGTTTCTATGGAAACTATGACGCTGCCTCTGCATCGCTCGTGGTAGTTGCATCAGCTTACATTTTAGGCGTGCTTTCCCGAGTAGTCTAAACATAAATATACCCAGTGGCTCGATCTGGCTTGCTTGCTAAGCTCGCTGTAGCTAAACTGGTAGGCCTGGCTAGCTAGCTCAGAAACGGATGGAGGAGCTAAGGGGTTTGCAACATTTATTACAATAGGTGGTTCACAAAGGCAGTGACCTTCATACAGCAGAGCTATGTCGCCTTCTGAACGAGATCCATTAACCTGCGCACATTTAAAAAAAAAATGATATCCACTGTTCCGTAAAATCGTCCCCTTGTCTCGCATTTTGGCTTTTTAGATCTGGTCACCCTACTCCCCACCCACAGCTGGTATCATGCTGGCTGTTCTAGGTGATAATGAAGACACACACACACAGACACACACACAGACATGCTTCAGTGGCTTCAATGTCCTCTATCTTTCTTTGATGTCATTCAAAGCATTTCTGTCTGTCCTTCAGCTTGAAGAAGAAGTGATACAGTATACTGATGCTGTGCTGACTGAGGGTTATTATACACATGATTCACTATGACAATCACACTCTAATTGTCCACATGAACACTTGAATTCTGAGTCCCAAATAGCATCCTATTGCCTTTTAATGGAGTATTATTGTTAATTGATTAATTCAAAAGTAGTGCACTTTATAGGGAAGAGGGTGCCATTTCGGACATACATACTGACTGGACCAAAAAGATCTCAAAGTTTCACTTGTAAATTCTACATATTATGAACAAACATTTATTTTTGAGACATTCATTCTGCGGTTACAGGGTTAATTCTGCATGGTTACAGGTTTAATTCTACGTGGTTACAGGGTTAATTCTGCGTGGTTACAGATTTAATTCTACGTGGTTACAGGGTTAATTCTGCGTGGTTACAGGGTTAATTCTGCGTGGTTACAGGGTTAATTCTGCAGGGTTAATTCTGCATGTTTACATTGTTAATACTGCGTGGTTACAGGGTTAATTTTGCGTGGTTACAGGGTTAATTCTGTGTGGTTAGAGGATTAATTATGCATGGTTACAGGGTTAATTCTGCATGGTTACTGGGTTATTTCTGCGTGGTTACAGGGTTAATTCTGTATGGTTACAGGGTTAATTCTGCATGGTTACAGGGTTAATTCTGCATGGTTACAGGGTTAATTCTGCGTGGTTACAGGGTTAATTCTGCATGGTTACATGGTTAATTCTGCATGGTTACAGGGTTAATTCTGCGTGGTTACAGGGTTAATTCTGCATGGTTACAGGGTTAATTCTGCGTGGTGACAGGGTTAATTCTGCATGGTTACAGGGTTAATTCTGCGTGGTTACAGGGTTAATTCTGCGTGGTTACAGGGTTAATTCTGCATGGTTACAGGGTTAATTCTGCGTGGTTACAGGGTTAATTCTGCGTGGTTACAGGGTTAATTCTGCTGGGTTACAGGGTTAATTCTGCGTGGTTACAGGGTTAATTCTGCTGGGTTACAGGGTTAATTCTCAATATTCCAAGGTAAGAGATTTTAGGTTGTAGTTAATATAGTATTTATAGGACTATTTCTCTCTATACCATTTGTATTCCATATACCTTTGACTATTGGATGTTCCTATAGGCACTATAGTATTGCCAGTGTAACAGTATAGCTTCCATCCCTCTTTTCGCCCCTACCTGGGCTCGAACCAGGAACAAATCGACAACAGCCACCCTCGAAGCATCGTTACCCATCGCTCCACAAAAGCCGCTGTCCTTGCAGAGCAAGGGGAACAACTACTCCAAGTCTCAGAGCGAGTGACGTTTGAAACGCTATTAGTGCGCACCCCGCTAACTAGATAGCCATTTCACATCGGTTACACCAGACTAATCTCAGGAGTTGATAGGCTTGAAGTCATAAACAGCTCAATGCTTGAAGCACAGCGAAGAGCTGCTGGCAAAACTAATGAAAGTGCTGTTTGAAAGAATGCTTACGAGCCTGCTGCTGCCTACCACCGCTCAGTCAGACTGCTCTATCAAATATCAAATCATAGACTTAATTATAACATAATAACACACATAAATACGAGCCTTTGGTCATTAATATGGTCGAATCCGGAAACTATAATTTCGAAAACAAAATGTTTATTATTTCAGTGAAATACCGTTCCGTATTTTATCTAATGGGTGGCAACCCTAAGTCTAAATATTGCTGTTACATTGTACATTGTTTCAATGTTATGTCATAATTACGTAAAATCCTGGCAAATTAGTTCGCAATGAGCCAGGCGGCCCAAACTTCTCTCATTTTTTGTTCGTTTTTTTTTTTGGTGCCCAGGAAGGCATATATCGACATTATCAGGATCTTTTCAAATGTCTGAAATGTAAGTGTATTTTTAGTGATCAGCCTGGACTGACCCTCTAGCTGGGGGTTGAAAAGTTGACATGATAGACTTTTTCTGCAATGGCAGCCCACATAAACACACAAACACACACACACACAAACCCACCCATACACACATTCTTTCCACATGGCTTTTCCTAGCTAGTTTATTCCAGATCTATAGATATAATATTTTATTAATAAGCGCTATCTTTCATGTGGTAATTGATCAATTCATTTATCAAAATGTGAAAGCGGGTGTATTTTTTGGTTACTGGAAAAACAGCAACAAAACAGCAACAAAATTGTACATACATGTACATAAGACTGTACGTTTGGCAGTTATTTAGTGGTGATGTGGTGGTATTGCTGAGGCCAGAACTGCAGTACACTGGAAAGTTAGGCTGTAATGAAACAACCCATTGAAACCACCTCTCAGGCATTGTCCAATGATAGAAGAGTCAATAAAGAGGTCAGAATCCAAGAGGCCAAGAGGAGAAGAGTCTCCACATAAAAGAGCTTAACATGAATCCTGACAGAGAGAGAAAGAGGTAATGAAGCCCTCTTGTCCTTCATAGCCACTTTAACCCTTTGAGTGCCTACTCGTCAACAGTAGGGCTTTCCATGAATGATACCGTCGAAGTCGAGCACTGCTGTAACAAAAAAACACGCGTTGATGAGTGTGAGAAAGTGCGCCATTGCATAATAGAATCTCAATAAGGCTCTCAATATGGAGGGGCATTACGATAGAAATAGAATGAGTAGAATGGGCTTCCCCATTCAGTCATGGCAAAACTGATGGACGTACATACTCCGTGCTGCTATTCCCATCAAAAACAAGTACGATGGCCACAATGGGGGAAAACAACTGCCCTTCGCCATCGCCTAGATTTAATGTATTTATTACATCTAAAAACAAAACAACTTTTGTGGGTTGTCATAGGCTTACCAATGTTGTTTTGACTATTGCTTGAGCCACTAAAATGATATTTTGTTGTGATAGTTTGGATGCAGCAGTTGTTAGCTATAGATCCAACGATCATTGACATCGGCTGTAGCAAAGTTAGCCAAATTGACATTTTACTGGTTGAAGTTGAATGGTTTTTTCTGTATAATGCAGATGATTTATGACGATGGCACACACATGATATCAAACCGGACATTCACTCTATAATACCACTGGGCAGGTACATGTTCTCTTATCCTTTTATACTTGCATATGCCTCTGCAGTAGCTCCGATCGAGCCCGAGCAGACACGGTTTCTCTTAGCACTTACTGGAGAAGGACAGGGGTGCTGAGCGGGGGAGGGAATTATTTAAGAGAACCCTAGAGTGCTCGTTTCTTGTTTCTAATAGTTTTCATAGGAACTGGGATGCTGCCAAGCTTTAAAATTGCCACCATCAATCAGGGTGGTTTTAAAGAATGCAACAAGCAATTTCATGGACTTTTCTTTCTACGAGCTCCCAAACATTATTCCCTATCAGCTCCTTGTATTAGTACCACCGCCATTTTCTCTGCCTCTCTCTCTCTCTCTTTTCCCTTTTCTCTGTGCATCTCATTTTCTTTCTGCCTCTCTCATTATTGCTCTCTCTCTCTCTCTCCCTCTCTCTCTCTCTCTCTCCCTCTGCTCTCTCCCTCTCTCTCTCTCTCTCTCTCCCTCTGCTCTTTCCCTCTCTCTCTCTCTCTCTCTCTCCCTCTCTCTCTCTCTTCCTCTGCTCTCTCCCTCTCTCTCTCTCTCTCTCTCCCTCTCTCTCTCTCTCTTCCTCTGCTCTTTCCCTCTCTCTCTCTCTCTCTCCCTCTCTCTCTCTCTCTCTCTCTTTTCCTTTTTCTCTGTGCATATCATTTTCTTTCTGCCTCTCTCATTATTGCTCTCTCTCTCTCTTCCTCTGCTCTCTCTCTCCCTCCCTCTCTCTCTCTCTCTCTCTCTTCCTCTGCTCTCTACCTATCCCTCTGCTCTCTCCCTCTCTCTCTCTCTCTCCCTCTCTCTCTCTTCCTTTTTCCCTGTGCATCTCATTTTCTTTCTGCCTCTCTCTCTCATTATTGCTCTCTCTATCTCCCTCTCCCTCTGCTCTCTCCCTCTCTCTCTCTCTCTCTCTCTCTCATGCGGAAGACACTTTTCAGTTGAATGCATATTCAGTTGTACATTCAGTTGTACATCTGAAAGGTATCCCCCTTTCTCTTACTTTTTAATGTATTTCACATTCCCACTTTTAGATCCTGGGTGTTACCTTGCTTTGAAAAGGAGATAAATATAGGGGAACATCTATGATGTAAAGAAATGTGAGAAAGAACTACTTTGCTTCAAAAAACACCTGGGAATTAGTGGTGACGGCTACCTGTAAGTGGTGACGGCTGTAAGTGGTGACGGCTACCTGTAAGTGGTGACGGCTACCTGTAAGTGGTGACGGCTACCTGTAAGTGGTGACGGCTACCTGTAAGTGGTGACGGCTACCTGTAAGTGGTGACGGCTACCTGTAAGTGGTGACGGCTACCTGTAAGTGGTGACGGCTACCTGTAAGTGGTGACGGCTACCTGTAAGTGGTGACGGCTACCTGTAAGGGACGGCTACCTGTAAGTGGTGACAGCTACCTGTAAGTGGTGACGGCTACCTGTAAGTGGTGACGGCTGTAAGTGGTGACGGCTACCTGTAAGTGGTGACGGCTACCTGTAAGTGGTGACGGCTACCTGTAAGGGACGGCTACCTGTAAGTGGTGACGGCTACCTGTAAGTGGTGACGGCTACCTGTAAGTGGTGACGGCTACCTGTAAGTGGCGACGGCTACCTGTAAGTGGCGACGGCTACCTGTAAGTGGCGACGGCTACCTGTAAGTGGCGACGGCTACCTGTAAGTGGCGACGGCTACCTGTAAGTGGCGACGGCTACCTGTAAGTGGTGACGGCTACCTGTAAGTGGTGACGGCTACCTGTAAGTGGTGACGGCTACCTGTAAGTGGCGACGGCTACCTGTAAGTGGCGACGGCTACCTGTAAGTGGCGACGGCTACCTGTAAGTGGCGACGGCTACCTGTAAGTGGCGACGGCTACCTGTAAGTGGCGACGGCTACCTGTAAGTGGCGACGGCTACCTGTAAGTGGTGACGGCTACCTGTAAGTGAGATTGAAGGCAAGAGAGGCTTGAAAAAAACACCATCTTAACATGTTCTCACTTCTCACTGGCAAATGGCCACAACAAGTCTCAATTCAATCTTCGTGCTCCAATTCAATGATGTATCTTTCTTCTTCTCAACACCTGTCCTGCGTCCCAAATGATTCTCTATTCCCTATTCAGGGACCTACTTTAGACCAGGGCACATAGGGCTCTGGTCAAAAGTAGTGCACTGAATAGGGAATAGAGAAGCACCCTGTGTCTTTGACGAAAGTGATCAATACCTCCCTCTACCTCTCCTCAGAAGAACCATCTCAGTGGTTTTCCCCTGTTGCCCCTTCTTCTCTTAACATTATGGCCTTCTCCGTTCCTTCTTCCAACAGTTGAACGTGTAGTGCCCAGCTGATTATCAACCTGATAATTGCCTAAACTACTGAAATGAATTTCACACAGATAACAACACATGAAATAAATGAAGTACAGTATGATGGAGAGAAGGGGAGAAGAAGGCGTGAAGAAGGGGTGAAGAAGGGGAGAAGAAGGGGTGAAGAAGGGGTGAAGAAGGGGTGAAAAAGGGGTGAGTTGATGCGCGAGGGGAAGCAAACGGTGCATAATTATGTCATCATCAATTGTGAATGAAGAACAGTGCCATTCTATTGTACTGATCACTTCTAATTATAATCGTAAAATGGCATGTATCCTATTTCAGTCCACCAAATCAAAACAGTCTTATCAGTCTACTTCGGCCTAGTTGGAGCAGGCTACACAGTGAGAGTGTGTACACGCTGAATGGCTTTCAACATCTGGGAAAATATCCACTTCGGGCAACAGGTAAGGGAGAGAAAGAAGACGAGGTGATGAGGCTTGTGAAACCTTACGTCGGCAAGGGGAGAAATGTCACCACGGATCATTTCTTCACTTCGCTGTCATTGGCGAACAAGTTGCTTGCAAAGAAAACAAGTCTAGCCGGCACCATGAACAAAGTGAGATGGGAGCTCCCTCCCTCTGAGCAAGATAAGGCACCTGCACTCCACAACGGTGCTGAAGAATGACAAGATGACAGGGACACAATACAGAGAAAACCCGAGACTATTATGTAGGACAACCAAACAAAGGTATGTCAAAGTGTGTCAAAAGCAAGTGAAAGTTACGGACATTTTGTCAAACGTTAGGCTAAATAACAGCTAAATGAAATCCAACTGATTCCATTGTGTGACGACGCACATAAGCCCACCCCGACAGACAATAATTGACTATTTTTGACTGCTATCGAAACTTATATTCATTATAATGCCATTATTGCTTTTGTGCTGAGTTTCACTATTTATCAAGACCACTTGGCGCTTATAATGTTGTTTAGGCTGCTGAGGTTTTCATCATGTGACGTCTTGGTGGTTGGGGTATACAAGACATCAGCAAGCTGTTTACGTGTTCTAACACATAGGATTTTTGTTTCATAGTTGTAACAGTCACTCCACGAACATTTTCATTGAACACTTTCATTTGGTTGTTTTTTGTTTTTACATAATAGCATAAAGTAGCATAAACTAATACACGTTTAGTTAAATTCAAGGCCTTCATAAACACATCCAAATGATTATTTTTGCGATAGCACAAAGTGCCTTCAGAAAGTAGTTACATCCCTTCACCATTTTCCACATTTTGTTGTGTTACAGTGTGAATTTAACATTGTTTAAATTGAGATTGTTTGTCACTGACCTACACACAATACTCCATAATGTCAAACTGGAATTGTGTCATTTTTCATTATTAAATATGAAAAGCTGAAATGTCTTGAGTCAATCAGTATTGGTATGTGTATTCATCCCCTTTGTTATGGCAAGCCTAAATAAGTTCAGGAGTAAACATTTTCTTATTAACAAGTCATATAATATGTTGCATGGACTCACCCTGTGTGCAATAATAGTGTTTAACATGATTTTTTTAATGACTACCTCATCTCTGTACCCCACACATACAATTATGTGTGGGGTAACTCAAATCAAATCAAATTGTATTTGTCACATGCGCTGAATACAACAGATGTAGACCTTAACGTAAAACACTTACGCTTTTCATCCGGATGTCAAAATACTGCCCCCTAGCCCAAAGAGGTTAACGTAACACGCTTAGGCAAAGGACAAAGGAGACTGCTCAGGGCCCATGGTGACTTTAAAACATTTGCAGAGTTTAATGGCTGTGATAGGAGAAAACATTGTAGTTACTCGACAATACTAACCTACTTGACAGAGTGAAAAGAAGGAAGCCTGTACAGAATGAAAATATTCAGAAACATGCATCCTGTTTACAACAAGGCACTAAAGTAATACTGCAAAAAATGTGGCAAAGCAATACACTTTTTGTCCTGAATACAAAGTGTTATGTTAGGAGCAAATCCAATACAATACATTACTGAGTACCACTCTCCATGTGTTCAATCACAGTGGTGGCTGCATCATGTTATGGGTTGGGTAAACCCATGGGTCGTTAAGGACCGTGGAGTTTTTCAGCATAAAACAAAAACAGAATGGAGCTAAGCACAGGCAAAATCCTACAGAAAAACCTGATTCATTCTGCTTCCCACCAGACACTGGAAGATGAATTCACCTTTCTGCAGGACATTAACCTAAAACACAAGGCCAAATCTACACTGCAGTTGCTTGCCAAGAAGACCGTGTGTGTTTCTGCTTGAGAATCTATGGCAAGACTTGAAAATTATTATCTAGCAATGATACTTATGTCAATTAGATATAACGTTTTCACTTTGTCATTATGAGGTATTGTGTGTAGATGGGTGATTTAAAAAAATCTATTCAATAATCCATTTTTAATTGAAACACAACAAAATGTGGAATAAGTCAAAGGGTATGAATACTTTCTGAAGGCACCGTATATGAAATGTATTAATTACACTGTTAGAATGTTGCAGTCAGAATGACTGTTCATTAACTTTAAAGGTGGTCTGTTGATGCCCATCGCTTCCAGTGTTAAACCAGATCTCCCCAGACACACTCCACACTCAAGGCTCTCTCCCTCTCCTCTAAACAGTCACTCTCTGTCTCTCTCTCCCTCCTATCTCCCTCTCTCCCCCTCCTCTCTCATTATCTCTCTCTCCTCTCTCTCTCTCTCCCTATCTCTCTCTTTCTCCCTCTCTCTATCTCTCTATTTCTCTCTCTCTCTCTCCCTCTCCTCTCCCACTATCTGTCTTTCTCTCTCTATCCCTCTCCTCTCTCACTATCTCTCTCTCTCTCTCTCTCTCTCTCCCTCTCCTCTATTACAATCTCTCTCTCCCTCTCCCCTCTCTCTCTCTCTCTCCCTCTCTCACTATATCTCTGCCTCTCTCCTCTCTCTCTCCCTATCTCTCTCTTTCTTTCTCCATCTCTCTTTCTCCTTCTCCTCTCTCACGATCTCTCTCTTTCTTTCTCTCTCTCTCTCCTCTATCACTTTTTCTCTCTCTCCCTCTCCTCTCTCACTATCTGTCTTTCTCTCTCTCCCTCTCCTCTCTCACTATCTCTCGCTTTCTCTCTCTCTCCCTCTCCTCTCTCTCTCTCCCTCTCTCACTATATCTATCTTTCTCTCTCTCTCCTCTATCACTATCGCTCTCTTTCTCTCTCTGTCCCTCTCCTCTCTCTCTCCCGCTCCTCTCTCCCTATCTCTCTCTTTCTTTATCCGTCTCCCTTTCTCCCTCTCCTCTCTCACGATCTCTCTCTTTCTTTCACTCTCTCTCCTCTCTCCCTCTCCTCTCTCACTATCCGTCTTTCTCTCTCTCCCTCTCCTCTCTCACGATCTCTATCTTTCTTTCGCTCTCTCTCACCATCTCTCTCTCTCCCGCTATCTCTCTCGTTCTCTCTCTGTCTCTCCCGCTCCTCTCTCACTATCTCTCTCGTTCTCTCTCTTTCTCCTCACTCACTCTCTCTCGCTCTCTCACACACTATCTCTCTTTCTCTTTTCCCTATGACAGTCTCAGTCTCTCCTCTTCCCTATGACAGCCTCCCTCTCTCCTCTTCCCTATGACAGCCTCCCTCTCTCCTCTTCCCTATGACAGCCTCCCTCTCTCCTCTCTAACAGACAGTAGGGGGTAGTGGTGGGTGCCTGCTAGGGTGGGCGAGTAGATAGGAAAGTCCATTGATGTTGAACCTACCTCAGAAATCATTATCCACTATAAGGTGGCACAGACAGTACAGTTATCTCTCTTTCTCCCTCTCCCTAGCCTCTCCTCTCTCTCTCCCTCTCCATAGCCTCTCCTCTCCTCTCTTTCATCTCTTCCTCTATTCCATCTCTCTCTCTCTCTCTCTCTCTCTCTCTCTCTCTCTCTCCCTCTCCTCTCTCACTATCTGTCTTTCTCTCACTCTCTCCCTCTCCTATCTCCCTCTCTCTCTCCCACTCATATCTCCCTTTCTCTCTCTCTCTCCCTCTCCTGTCTCACTATCTCTCTCTTACTTTCTCTCTCTCTCTCTCTCCTCTATTACAATCTATATATTTCTCTCTCTCTCCCTCTCCTCTCTCTCTCTCTCCCTTCCCACTCTCACTATATCTCTCTTTCTCCTCTCTCACTATCTCTCTCGCACTACCCTCTCTCCTCTTCCCTATGACAGCCTCCATCTCTCCTCTCAAACAGACAGTAGGGGGTAGTGGTGGGTGCCTGCTATCTCTCTCTCTTTCTCTCTCCCTCCCCACTCTCTCTTTCTCTCTCTGCCTCTCCCGCTCCTCTCTCACCATCTCTCTCTCTCTTTCTCTCTCTCTCTCTCCCTCCCCACTCTCACTATCTCTCTCTTTCTCTCTCTGTCTCTCCCGCTCCTCTCTCACTATCTCTATCTTTCTCTCTCTTTCTCCTCTCTCACTATCTCTCTCGCACTACCCTCTCTCCTCTTCCCTATGACAGCCTCCCTCTCTCCTCTCAAACAGACAGTAGGGGGTAGTGGTGGGTGCCTGCTAGGGTGGGCGAGTAGATAGGAAAGTCCATTGATGTACCAGTCATTAGAAATAACTGAACCAGACTTGAACCTACCTCAGAAATCATTATCCATTATAAGGTGGCACAGACAGTACAGTTATCGCTCTTTCTCCCTCTCCTCTCCTCTCTCTCTCTCCCTCTCACTAGCCTCTCCTCTCATCTCTCTCATCTCTGCCTCTATCATCTCTCTCTATCTCTCCCTAGCCTCTCCTCTCCTCTCTCTCATCTCTGTCTCTATCCTCTCTCTCTTACTCTCCCCCTCTCTCTCTCTCCTCTCCCCCTTCTTTCTCTCTTCCATGTCCTCTTCCCCTTCTCTTCAATAAAAACAACTTCATCTTCACTAACAGTTGTAAAATATATTTTTAATTGAGACTCATGGAAGCAACATAACTTATAGCTAAGACTTGATACAAGCATCACAATAAATATCCCAATTAGTTGAACAAAACTTGGTCGACAGAGTACATCAACTCAATGGAATGAATATGGTCTTTTTAAGCAATAAGAGGGGGTTTGGTATATTGACAATATACCACGGCTAAGGGCTGTTCTTAGGCAAGACGCAAAGCGGAGTACCTGCGGAGTACCTGGATACAGACCTTAGTCGTGGTATATTGGCCATATATCACAAATCCCTGAGATGCCTTATTGCTATTATAAACTGGTTAGCAATATAATTAGAACAGTTAAAATAAGTGTTTTGTCATACGGTCTGATATACCACAGCTTTCAACGAATCAGCATTCAGGTTTCTCAGAGGGACACAATACACACCCACACACACATGCACACACACCCACACGCGCACGCACACACACACACACACATACACCCACCTCAGCATGGGACCTCGGAGGAGAGAGGAGTCGTTGATTACCAAACTGACAGCGGTGTTGACACAACCTTCTGCTAGAATACGACATTGTGAAGACGAGACGAAGACGTGGCGTGGGGACAGACTGACAGATAGTGTGAACGTCATATCATTTCTGAGGCTCTGCATCTGTGCATATAGCTCTCTTTCATTACCTCTCTCACCTCGGCTATATGGGTCTCTTCAGGTGCTACATAATCAGGATTGTTATGATTCTGTGCCTTTTATAAAGGCTTTTGGTTGAGTGACATCTCCTTTGTTCTGCAGTAGGGTAGGAACATGACTCCCTCTCTTTTCTTTCTCTCACCTAGGGCTTCTTGGAGGTTCACATCTTCAGGAGTTTTGTCAGTTGGATTGTTATCAGAAGTGTAGAACTGAAGTTCTAAACTTTCATGTCTTGTACTGAGACTTTGGTTGTGTGACATCCTCTTTGTTCAGAGCAAATGCAATGAACAAGGATCAATATGTCATCGAGATAGTTTGTACCATGCTTCAGTTACTATCTTTGTCCTGTGTCCTGTGTCCTGTGCTGTCGTCCCTGGAGTGTAAGCTGGCTTCCTATATCTACTCACATTCCGTGTCTGTCACTTTATATGTATCAATTGATTATAATTAGAGGTGACAGTGAACCTTGCAACACAGCCGTTTGTTCATTATTTCCACGGTGTGACTGAAAAGTAAGCCAGGACGTGTATTGACACTTTCTAAATGTTTAATTAGAAGGAGATCGATTACATTTGGTCTAATGAGGGATGATTGATTGGTGCATACTCATTATAAGAGAAGCTTCAACCTGTGGTTGACTCCAGAAGAATAGGAAGCATACTATGACAACCCACACTACTTAGAGATTGATCCCCTTACAGGTTGTGAACAAGGTAGTATATTACACTACTAATATAGACTGCAGACATGTCTGAGATTTTTTTAAATGTATTTCCTCATCCTTACTCGCTTCTATTCCCTCATGGTCTCTGCTGAGGGCAGGTTGATAGAGGATTGTCTACAGGTCTCTACTGAGGGCAGGTTGATAGAGGATTGTCTACAGGTCTCTACTGAGGGCAGGTTAATAGAGGATTGTCTACAGGTCTCTACTGAGGGCTAGTTGATAGAGGATTGTCTACAGGTCTCTACTGAGGGCAGGTTGATAGAGGATTGTCTACAGGTCTCTACTGAGGGCAGGTTGATAGAGGATTGTCTACAGGTCTCTACTGAGGGCAGGTTGATAGAGGATTGTCTACAGGTCTCTACTGAGGGCAGGTTGATAGAGGATTGTCTACAGGTCTCTACTGAGGGCAGGTTGATAGAGGATTGTCTACAGGTCTCTACTGAGGGCAGGTTGATAGAGGATTGTCTACAGGTCTCTACTGAGGGCAGGGTGATAGTGGATTGTCTACAGGTCTCTACTGAGGGCAGGTTGATAGAGGATTGTCTACAGGTCTCTATTGAGGGCAGGTTGATAGAGGATTGTCTACAGGTCTCTACTGAGGGCAGGTTGATAGAGGATTGTCTACAGGTCTCTACTGAGGGCTAGTTGATAGAGGATTGTCTACAGGTCTATACTGAGGGCAGGTTGATAGAGGATTGTCTACAGGTCTCTACTGAGGGCAGGTTGATAGAGGATTGTCTACAGGTCTCTACTGAGGGCAGGTTGATAGAGGATTGTCTACAGGTCTCTACTGAGGGCAGGTTGATAGAGGATTGTCTACAGGTCTCTGGTGAGGGCAGGGTGATAGAGGATTCCTATAGATATAAAGGATATATAGAGGAGGACTCTAGCTGAGGGTTGAACGCTACAGGACGACATGCTGCATAGTCAGAACAGTATCCTAACAACTAAGACCAACAGCAGACTCCAACCCTACAGCGATTCACCACATTGTACTACAGAACATGATCCTTCTCTTGGAGCTGTGGTTCTACCTCTTCACTAGCTGAGGCAGGACCTTTGGAGAGAAAAGCAATTTGCTGACACTTTTTTCTCCACGGTGCGGCTACAACGTGTACATTCCTGTGTGCTGGACAGTTTTCTATCTCCCCAGCACAGAGGTGGAGAGGGAGCATGGTTTACACTGCTAAGATAACAGATGGGCTGAAAGCTCCGTATGCCTGCTGCGCAAATGCAAGACAAAACTAAGGGAGTGTACGTTGTTTATAATAAGGGTTACCTGGAGACAATCGGACCTCTAAATAAAAATGAGCAAAATATATTTGAAATCTCCTGAATGCCCCCAAAAAACAAGTGACCCACCCCTATATCCAATAATGAAAACATAAAGTGGAGAGCAGAGAACATGCCTACCATTTTCCCTCACTTCTAGGACAGACCAGAGCCTTAGATATGAAGTTTTAGAATATTTTATTTGTCCTGTAAGCATTACATGGCAATGTAGACATTTTGATAGGGGGCAGGGCTGCGGGTCAGAAGGTTGTGGGTTCACAGACCACCATGGACAATCCTATATACTGTAATAAAGGCATTGCATGAATCTACCATCGTATTTGCGGGTACGAGACAAAGTAGTCTTTTATAAATGCATTTCATACAATTCTACATCTTTTTACATGACTGGTGATGACCAAAATTACTGGCTAAGAATGGATAGAGAGATAGGCCTATGTGTTCATCTTATCATAGGCCAATATCTCCAATGCCAAATCAGTGTGTCTTGTTTGGCAAAACTGTCCCTGTTGACTAATAATAACATCTGAGACATCATTATCAATCTAAGCATGGTATTTTAAGCTTCACCCACTGCCAGTTTTCTTCTAACCCTTTTAACCCAACGAGAGAAGGTCTCCACTGGACACACACTGGTTGAATCAACGTTGCTTACACTTCTTTTCAATGAAATTACATTCAACCAAGATGGATGTTGAATTGATGTCTGTTCCCAGTGATGTCTGTTCCCAGTGGGTCACAAGTGTTTCCCTAAAAGCTCTTTGGGTTTAAAACAGCATTGATAGCGACAGAATTAGATTACTTCCCAAGCAAAGTAAATGTTTTGCCTTCTTGGCTATAGAAGTTTGTAGCTCAGGCTATGAATGTCATAGAAACGAAACAAAGACATCCTTATATGCATCGGAATCACGTCTTTCCCATGTATTTTACAGCTTGTTTTAGCATAAAGCATCGCTGAACGAAGCGCCATTATAGATCACTTTATATAATCAGATCAGTTTTATTTTCTTTAAAATCTTAAACTAACAAGGGGTAGGCCTGTGCTTTTTGTCATTTTCTTTAACAAAAGATAGGGCTAAGGCATATTTTCACATACCCCCTAAATTTGAGTCCTGGTTTTAACTTAACACACCAAGCAGTTCACTGACATGACACGGAGGTAAGCTATTTTAAGAGTGCACGGTGGGTGGAGGAATTGGCCGTCAAATCTATGGATAGCAGCCTACATCCTAATTTGGTCTGTCAAACACGAAGGCCTACCTCTTATTTCTGAAATAGGAAGATATAGGCTCCAGCACAAAGCCCTCTTGTTGTTAGTAAAGTCAAATAAAAAATGAAGACGGCTGAAATGAATTAGGCCTACTCAAATTTGCCTACTTTCAGCTGCCGCTTCAAGTTTCAGCTCCACAATGTAAGTTACTTGAATCTGTCTCTTTGTGAGGTCAACAACTCTGAAAAAATAGCTTCATTATGGGCAAGGGACATATTGTTTTTATTAAAATAAATGGTGGATCATTTGATTGAGACCACACTAATAGATTATATGCGCACTTGACAAATTGTGCCCAGCGGAGAATCAGAGATGAGGGGCGGCATCGGGAACACATCAATATATAACCTAATAAGACACTCATTCTAAAAAACTCAGATATCAAGAAATTGCAAATTACATGACCGACTCCTGGACTAGATAAACAATAAAATACTAAACCCTCCCACTGACTGAAATTGAAAAAGCACGGTCCACCCCCATGTTCCTCCATGTCCCCATTCTGTACATTTCATCCCTAACAAGATCCCATGTGGATAATGGCTAGTCTTGTCGGTGGGTGTGAATTCAAACACCTTATATTTTATTAAAGGGATACTTTGGGATTTTGGCAATAATGCTCTTTATCTACTTCCCCGGATTCAGATGACCTCATGGGTCCCATTTTCATGTCTCTGCGTGCAGTTTGAATTCCAGTCATTTTTGATAAACGGCAGTCAGCATTGGCTCGCAAAGCTACCTCTAACTTCAGTCATACTGGACGTAGAGACATACAAATGGTATCCACAAGTTTATCTGACTCTGGGGAGGTAGATAATGCCAAAATACTGAACTATCCCTTTAATCTATATTTTCCCATGAACATGAAAGCAGATTCTCATCAACAAAAAAAGTTGAGGTTTGGAGGTGATAGATATGTGGTTTAGACTTGTCCTGTATCCCACGTGGCAGCCTATTCCGTATTTAGTTCACTACTTTTGACCAGGGCCCATAGAGAAAGTCATAGGGCTCTGGTCAAAAATGATATATAGGGGATAGAATGCCATTTGGGATACAGTCTTGGTGTAAAGGCAAGGGAGCTGGAACTGATGGGTGGAATAATTAATGAACTGAAATAGACTGTACATTAGAGCTGGGACTGAGCAGGGACTGGGATGTTAATTGACTATGATACTTGGGCTGGTGCCTCTCAGCCTCAGGGCCCTCTCTTCTCACCATGTTTTGCTCTGTCTCTAATCGCTCTCACTCCTCGATTTTCTTTTTCTCTCTTTTCAAACTTTCGCTCTCGTTCTCTCTCTCTCGCTCTCTTTCTCTCTCTCTTTCTCTCCTTGCTACTATCCCCCCTTTTCCTCCCATCACTCCTTTATTCTTTGCTCTTTTCTGATCTGATTCTTTCCTTCCTTCCTTCCACTCAGTCATTTTCCTTTCTTCCTTCCTATTTTTCCTTATTTTTGTTATATTCCATTTATTCTCTCCTCTCCCTCCTTGTCTCTCTTTCCTGTTTAGGAAGTGAAAACAACATAGGAAGATAGTCGATATTATGTCTCTCATGTTCAAAAACACACCCACCACACGCATACACACACACATTTATCTTGCCGTCTTCTCTTGGTACATACTATCACCTGCTTAGCATCCCCTCCATAATTCATGGCCTTAAATAGATGACCTAGGCATCTCTGGCGCAAGCGTTGAGTAGAAAGGGTATGTACTTTGATAAATACGCAAACAAACAAGGTCATAAAAGAAAAAAAGCTTGGTCCAGCACTTTCTATTTCCTCTGCTTTATATCCCCATTTCCTTACAGATGTAGGATTTTAATTTGAACCAGTTTGCTGCAACAGGAAAATATTCCTGCAGCAACAAGAAAGGCCAATTATTATGTGGATTATAATGAATGGACATTTTTGTAGCGGGAGATATATTTTTCATAGGGGAAGTCTGAAATTGAAAATTGGAAATTACAAACTTCAGAAGCCTAGAGGGAGTAACTGTACAGTACCATAGAGACACTGAATACGTTAGAGGAAAAACAAAAAGAAATGGAGAAACGTATTCAAGAAAGATCAAGTGTAGTATATTATTAAAATACAGTGAACTGGATGGAACATGATTCACCAAACGATATTTTGAAAGAGGATGCAAAGTACTTTAAGCATATGATTTCATTTCAGTCTCTTCCATCTCCACTCACCGAAGTTAATTGTAAGGATTTTTTTCAGAGTAATAATGTAAAATGAACAGCTGTACAGAAAGACTCATGAGAAGGCCAAATTACAGAGAAGAAGGCATTTGATAAAGCATGCTTGGAATATTTCAATTTTGTAGAATCCCTTATACAATGGATTAACGTTATGTATAGTAACCCTAGCTGAAAAATAGTAAATAATGGCTACTTCTCAGAAAGTATTAAACTGTCAAGAGGACTAAAACAAGGTTGTCCACTATCGGCATATCTATCTATTATGGCCATCGAAATGCTAGCTATTAAAATCAGATCCAACAATAATATCAAGGGCCTAGAAATCCAGGGGTTAAAAACAAAGGTTTCATTGTACGCTGATGATTCATGGGGGATCTAGATCCCCTTTTAACCTCTCTGGATTACAACCAAATTATGATATTACATCTTGGATCACTAAAAAATACTACTTTTACATTACCATGTAGTTTACCAATAAAATGCTCTGATGGTGAAGTGGACATACTCGGTATACTTATCCCAAAATAAATAAATTAACTCAATACAATACATTTTAATAGAAAGATAGCAAAAATATATACGCTCTTGCTAACGTAGAAAGGAAAATACATCTCTATTTGTGGAAAAATCACCCTGATTAACTCTTTAGTCATATCCCAGTTAACCTATTTGCTTCTGGACTTGCCTATACTTAGTGACTTGTTTTGTAAAATTATATCAGCAAAAAACAGCAAGCCAGACAAAATTAAATGGGCCTATTTCTATAATTTATATTTTTTATTTAACCTTTATTTAACTAGGTAAGTCAGTTATGAACAAATTCTTATTTACAATGATGGCCTACCCCAGCTAAACACAGACAACGCTGGGCCAATTGTGCAGCGCCCTATGGGACTCCCAATCACGGCCGGATGTGATACAGCCTGCATTTGAACCAGGGACTATTGTGACACCTCTTGCAGTGCCTTAGACCGCTACGCCACTCGGGAGCCATAAATATAAATTCGGAGGGCAGAAATAATGAAATACTAAAGCATTAGACCTCCAGTCATACAAAAGTCATACTTAAATCTGAACAGGTTGTCGAGCAGATTAGTAAGAATGTCTCACTCCATGTTCATGCAAAGGCATTTTTTCCTGAATCCAGATTATAGAAATTTGGTTGCAATTTCAGTTTAATCCACCAGAAAAGACAGAACAAATATTACAACAAATTTGATGGTTAAACTCAAATATTAATTTAAAAAAATACATTTTGGGAATAAAAAAATGTATATATAGTATATTAAGTATAAAATAATAAAAAATATAAAAAATATATAGGTATAATCTTTGTAAATTATATCATAAATAGAACTGGTGGAGTTGTGTCACACATACAGCTAATACAAATATATGGAAATTAGAGGTCGACCGATTATAATTTTTCAACACCGATACCGATACCGATTATTGGAGGACCAAAAAAAAGCAGATAGCTATTAATCGGACCATTTTTTAAATGCATTTGTAATAATGACAATTACAACAATACTGAATGAACAATTATTTTAACTTAATATAATACATCAATAAAAATCAATTTAGCCTCAAATAAATAATGAAACATGTTCAATTTGGTTAAAATAATGTAAAAAAGCTAACATTTAAGTTCCTTGCTCAGAACATGAGAACATATGAAAGCTGGTGGTTCCTTTTAACATGAGACTTCAATATTCCAAGGTAAGAGGTTTTAGGTTGTAGTTAATATAGTATTTATAGAACTATTTCTCTCTATACCATTTGTATTCCATATACCTTTGACTATTGGATGTTCTTATAGGCACTTTAGTATTGCCAGTGTAACAGTATAGCTTCCGTCCCTCTCCTCACTCCTACCTGGACTCAAACCAGGAACACATCGACAACAGCCACCCTCGAAGTGGTGTTACCCATGCAGAGCAAGGGGAACAACCACTCCAAGTCTCAGAGTGAGTGACGTTTGAAACGCTATTAGCGCGCACCCTGCTAACTAGCTAGCCATTTCACATCGGTTACACCAGCCTATTCTTGGGAGTTGATAGGCTTGAAGTCATAAACAGCTTGAAGCATTGAGAAGAGCTGCTGGCAAAACGCACTAAAGTGCTGTTTGAATGAATGCTTACGAGCCTGCTGCTGCCTACCACCGCTCAGTCAGACTGCTAATATAATATAATATAATATAATATAATAACACACAGAAATACGAGCCTTTGGTCATTAATGTGGTCGAATCCGGAAACTATCATTTCAAAAACAAAACGTTTATTATTATCGCATATACCCTGACTCTGTGTGCAATTAACGCAAGAGAAGTGACACAATTTCACCTGGTTAATATTGCCTGCTAACATGGATTTATTTTAGCTAAATATGCAGGTTTAAAAATATATACTTGTGTATTGATTTTAAGAAAGGCATTGATGTTTATGGTAAGGTACACGTTGGAGCAACGACAGTCCTCTTTCTGCGAATGTGTCCCGCATCGATTATATGCAATGCAGGACACGCTAGATAAACTGGTAATATCATCAACCATGTGTAGTTAACTAGTGATTACGATTGAATGATTGATTGATTGTTTTTTTATAAGATACGTTTAATGCTAGCTAACAACTTACCTTGGCTTCTGACTGCATTCGCATAACAGGCAGGCTCCTCGTGGAGTGCAATGAGAGGCAGTTGGTTAGAGCGTTGGACTAGTTAACTGTAAGGTTGCAAGATTGAATCCCCGAGCTGACAAGGTAAAAATCTGTCATTCTGCCCCTGAACAAGGCAGTTAACCCACCGTTCCTTGGCCGTCATTGAAAATAAGAACATGTTCTTAACTGACTTGCCTAGTTAAATAAAGGTGTAAAAAAATATGATTTTTTTTATTTAAAACAATCGCCCAAATCGGTGTCCAAAAATACCGATTTCCGATTGTTATGAAAACTTGAATTAATTAATCGGCCATTCTGATTAATCGGTTGACCTCTAATGGAAATGTCCAGTCTACTCAAAATTACACCCAACTAATTGCAGCATTACCGAGGCAAGTGGATGGGGGAGAAAGTAAGGAACTTGTCTGTCGGCCCTGCACTAAAGACCCAAATTGGCTCAAGACAATTGTGATAAATCAAAAAGTATACCCGTTGAATTTACAGACCAAAGAATTGGCAGCTGTGCCATATAGATAGCAACATAGTTGGGAAGAGATTTTTGATGTAGCAAATTCCATGGCACATGATTTTTAAACTGATACACAAAACAAAGCTGGATTCAAAACATAGAGTTTTTCAATTTAACTTATTATACAGAATTCTTGCAACCATTAGAATGTTATATATATGGGGGATACAACCATCCCAGCTCTGCAGATGTTGCTTTGAAGAGAGTTGGTAATGTCCATATGTAGCTTGTTTTTGTTTGCACGTTCAGGAATGGCTGAAGAATTGCAACATTTACCTGGAGCTAACTCTGCAAATAGCACTGCTGGGTGATTTAAAAAGTCATAGTCAATCGATCAATAATATAATAATACTCTTAGCAAAATTGTATATCTTTAAGGATCTATGAGGATCTATGAGAATAGAAAGGTTCAGATCTTTTGTGAAACATCACAGCACAGTTTAAAAATATATGCAAATAGAAATCAAAACTGGATGGTGTTCAGAGATAGATAGGAGCGGTTGAGTTGAGCTGAAGGATGGGATATATTGTGTCCGTAAAATGTGTATAGTAAGCATAAGATGGAAGTAGTAGCCTAAGTGTTTTTGTACATTAGTTTACTCCTATTAGGGGAGGGATGGTTGGGTTAGGGGAAAATATGTTTCAGAGAACGCATGGCTTTCGACCTTCATCTCTCCCGAGCTCGTACGGGAGTTGTAGCGATGAGACAAGATAGTAACTACTACAACAATTGGATACCACGAAATTGGGGAGAAAAGGGGGTAAAATTTAAATTTGAAAAAAGAAAAAAAAAGAAATGAAACACAGTGAAAACAAAGAGCAAATGCATAAAACACATTTGTAGAGTTACAAGCTTGATGTAGTCATTGTGTGCTATGAATATGGGAACACGTACCTAACTTTTACTGCTTTAATAAACATTTAAGTGAATATGTCACAATACTTCTGCTCCCCTAAAATGAAGACTATGTACAAAAAGTGTACTTTCTAAACAGTAGGGCTGGGCGATATGACGATATATATCATGTGACGATAGAAAAACGTCTATCGTTTCATTTTATGCTCTGTCGTTTATTTCGTTGTGTCGCAAATCACACTCTTTACGGCAATATTTTTCGTCATTTGGACGACGCTTTGCAACACAAACAAACATGGAGGAGGGTGAACGTGACACAGAGCATGGAGACACGGAGCTCGTACCTAAAAGAGGGGCTACTTCGGTTGCATGGACGTGGTTTGGGTATGAAAAGTCTGACATGGGCCAGAAAACCGTCCTCTGACAAATATGCAGCAAGCCGGTCCCGACAACAGGCTCAAACACGACTAACCTCTTTCACCACCTACGCAAGAATCATGTGAAACAGTACGGAGAGACTCTATAGATGAGACCCAAAAATGTACAGTCGAGTGCTCAAAACAAACCCCTGACTCAGACGATGCAAGAGGCTTTTTCCGCGGCACACCATATGCCAAAGAATCACGAAGATGCAAGGAGGTAACAGCTGCCTTTACAACTGCAAAGACATGACCCCAATTTACACGGTCCAGAAATGGGGGTTTCGTGAGTTGGTGCTAACACTCGACCCAAGGTACCAAATGCAAATTGAAATGTGACACGTATTAATGCCAAAATAACATAAAAAACAGGCAAGCCCCCCCAAAAATATATATATATTTTAGGCCTATATTTATGTGTTTATTTACCTTTTTAGGAAGTAGGCCTTTACATGTGATTATTTTATATAAACTATTTATTCATTGAATTTACAGAAAATGTGCTGTATCATGATATGTGTATTGTTATCGAGATTTGAAATGACAGATATCGGGATATGAGATTTTGGCCATATTGCCCAGCTCTACTAAACAGTTCACCCGATATAAATAAAAATACCCTCAAATTAAAGCTGACAGGCAACACTTACCTCACAGTCATTGTTTGACTTCAAATACTAACTTTTGTATTATAGAGCCAAAAGAAGAAAAAATGCTTGACTGTCCCAACAATTACGGAGGGCACTGAATATAATAATAAGGTTCTTACAATTCTCCTATTTCACACATGCACAAATTATTATAAAACATTTTTTACCCCTTTTTCTCCCCAATTTGTAGTAGTTACAGTCTTGTCTCATCGCTGCAACTTCCGTACGGACTTAGGAGAGGTGAAGGTCGAGAGCCATGCGTCCTCCAAAACACAACCCAACCAAGCCGCACTGCTTCTTGACACAATGCCCATCCAACCCAGCCGAACCAATGTGTCGGAGGAAACACTGTACACCTGGTGAACTGGTCAGCATGCACTGCACTGCACACAGCCCACCACAAGAGTCGCTAGTGTGCGATATGACAAGGATATCCCTGCTGGCCAAACCCTCCCTAACCCGGAAGACGCTGGGCCAATTGTGCGCCGCCCCATGGGCCTCCCGGTCGTAGCCGGCTTCGACAGAGCCTGGACTCGAACCCAAAATCTCTGGTGGCTCAACAATGCCTGTTGAAATGGGTTAAACTGGAAAATCATCAGATAAATAAAAACATGTTAAACATTTAGAATTTTTCTTCACTAGACAGGATGTGCCTTAGAACACTGCGCCACCGGGGAGGCCTTGAAATTATTTTTTTGATAATCCCACTCCCCCTGAGAGTGGGGTCAGAGCTAGGGATCAACCATTATTGATGGTGACCCTGGATTAAGGTTAAGTGCCTTGCTTAAGGCATTTTTCACCTAGTCAGCTCGGGGATTTGAACCAGCGACCTTTCAGTTACTGGCCCAATGCTCTTAACCGCTAGTCTACCTGCTGCCCACGACATATGTAAAAAAACAAAATGTCAGCTGGTACAGGTACTCTAGACTGGGCGTCTGACTACTCTCAGAGTATACTTCTGCACTGGTGAAATTAAGTGTGAGTGGCAACTGAGCTGAAACCTTTGCTGGAGTCTTGAAAAACATCATCCTGAGATGCAGAATTAAATCCCCTCTCTTTTGGTGCCATTTCCTCCCTTTAAAGCTTCTAAACACCATGATGGTGTTTCACATCCTGTCTAGTGAAGAACAATTCTAAATGTTTAACATGTATTTATTTATCTGATGATTTTCCGGTTTAACCCATTTCAGCAGGCATTGTTGAGCACAGAGCTCAATCTACCAGCCATAACTAGACGTTATACAGCAAACATTTCAGGATACGGTATTTGCCTCTACCATTAAAAGTTGGAAAGTGGGAATGAGCCGTCTCATCATTGAAATTCGTTTTGCCTGACGGTTTTGATATCCGTTCATCATGATCCATTACACCTCATGGTACACTTTTTATTTCTTCAACATTGAGTAAAATAATCTTAAAGTCAGAAAATTACTCACAATCCTCTAAAAACATGCAAGAAGATTAAAAACAGACTTCCAGTGAGTTCAATGTTCACTATCTTTAGTTAACACACGCACGCACACACACACACACACACACACACACACACACACACACACACACACCTTCCCACTGATAGAAGGGAATTGATTTTTCACTCAAGTATTCGTATGATATAGACAGCCCATTCAGCGATAACTGGGCAATCCCAGCTGCCACCACTATCACACCAAGACCAGGAAATACAGCCGGGCTGAGGCCGGACAGTTTTAATAATATAAAGCCTGTGTCCCAAATGGCACCCTATCCCCTATTCTATATAGTGCACTACTTTTGACCAGGGGCCCATAGAGTGTCCAACAGGGAACAGGGTGCCATTTGGAATGCACTCAAAATCATGAGCTGCCAAAGCAATATTCATCTGTAGCCCTGGTATCTGACACACACGGGGAGGGAGTGGAGATTGAGAGGAGAGGAGAGGAGGGAAGGGAGTAGAGGGGAGAGGAGGGAAGGAGAGAGGAGGGGAGGGGAGAAGGGAAGGGGAGGAGGGAAGGGAAGGGGAGTAGAGAAGGGAAGAGGAGGGAAGGGAAGGAGAGGAGGGAAGGGGAGAGGAGGCAAGGGGAGGAGAGGAGAGAAGGGGAGAGGAGGGAAGTGGAGTGGAGGAGGGGAAAGGGAGAGGAGGGGAGAAGGGAAGGGGAGGAGGGGAGTAGAGAAAGGAAGAGGAGAGGAGGGAAGGGGAGGAGAGGAGGGAAGGGGAGAGGAGGCAAGGGGAGGAGAGGAGGGAAGGGGAGTAGAGGAGAAGAGAGAAGGGGAGGGAAGGGGGTAGAGGAGAGGAGAGGAGAGGAGAGGAGAGGAGAGGAGAGGAGAGGAGAGGAGAGGTACAGGGGTAGGGAGCGAGAGAGAGGAAGAGTGAGAATAGAGAGAAAGAGAAAATAGATAAAGAGAAGGAAATGAGAACGAGAGAAGAGTGCAGGTACACTACAACACTACTGCTCCGGTTGCACCAAAGCAAAAACCTCCTACCACCTCATCCCTAGGTAGCCAGTCCATTTGGGTATACATCATGTCATCACCACCACGCTACCATCTCTGTCTGCTCAGAGATAACATTCAGAGTCTTTCCAATAGCTTCTACCCAATTTCATCCTCATATACTCTATACTCGTTTTGCCACAGATACCTGGCCTACGTTACCGGGGCAACTACTACAACCTTTACTACAGTATGGAGTGATTTTACTGCCACCAGAAATGACATCTAAATGGACTCATTGATTTTGTAATTAATTTTGAATTAAATATTTTAGAATTTGTAATGTACACATTCAATAATTTTATTTATTAATTTAACTTGTATTTCATATTTTAAGACAATCACACGCACACCACATGCACACGCACGTGTACACACACGCGCAGGCACGCACGCACGCACGCACGCACGCATGCATGCACACACGCACACACACACACACACACACACACACACACACACACACACACACACACACACATACACACACACAGCGGGACATTCATCATGGCTTCTCTAGGGCCAACTCAAGCAGAAAATTAACAGCTGCCACAGCCACACCTCGCAGAGACCCCGCCATTCAATCTGCCTTTCACTCGGGTTCTCCAGTTGCCAGTCATTGGCATGTCAGACGTACAGACAGATAGATATACAGACACATGGAAACTCCTGCACGCACACACATACAATTAAACCTTTAAACTTGACTTTCACAGAGGCATTTATGGCCAACTAAAATCAGCTATAGGTGCCTGTAGACACACACAAACACACACACACACGCGCACACGCACACACACACACACACACACACACACACTAGAGCTGGGTGATATGGACAAAAATCCATATCATGATAAATTTACTTTATTATCATGATAAGATAACAATTGAACGATAAGTTTATAACATGAATGTGCACCGCGGTACATTTTTTATATTACCCTTACAACTACTCCTACAACTAATGTACTTTTAATGTAGCCATCAATTGTCCAATCAACAATCACCCATTTTCGTAAACATATTTCATTTCAAACTTCATATTTCTCTAGTAGGACCCTATAGGTTATTTATCGTAATGAACGATGTCAGAAGAATTTGTGGTCGGTTTGGTAAGTGGCGATAGTTTTCAGTTTACCGTTCTGAAACACACACTTACTTTTCCCAGTCTGTTTCTCCAGACCAGTTAGGAAAGCAAGAGGAGACTGAAGCTAGGAGCCCATCAACCGCAGGAGGGACGAGAGAATACGTGTTTTTCCTCAAGCACCCTTTCAGGGAACAAGGGAGAGGAAGAGAAAAGAGGAGAAAATATAAGTAACAATATCCTCTTTCAGAAAACGTCACAGTTGTTTTGAGGTTAGAGGAGAGAGGGTCTACTTAAAACCCAGCTGTAAGAAGGAAATCATTGACCAAAACACTGTTCTGTGCAGCTGGTCTATTTCCCCACCCATCACAGATCGACTGCTGTAATAGCGAAGCACGTGGACAGAAAGCAAACGAGAAGGATAGCAAATCACTAAAAACAACACAAGATATATTTCAGAGGAAATTTGAAAAGGATGTCATTACCCATTCATGAGTAAGGAATAAAAGTTATCCCTTGATGTGGACCTAATGATGAAGACCCAGATGAAAACGTCTGTGGGTTTGTTGGTCAGTACATAGCCTGCCAGCTGCCCAACCCAAACCAAAACCCTGAACTTCACAGCAACACCTTACATGCTGTAGTAATACAGCTAATAGTCTTTCATGTATCTGTGGGTTGTCATGTGTCAAGTGTGTTAACTTCTGTCAGATCAGCAGTTTGTCCCCCCCTTCCCTCCATCCTTCCCTCTCTCCATCCAACCCCTCTTCCATCATCCCTCTCTCCATCCTATGCATATTTCATTACCTCCAACCTACTGCAAGCAGGAAGAGGACTGTTATGTTATCCTCCTGGGCATTTGCTTGGGTGTGTGTGTGTCTGTATAACGATGTGTGTCTCCTGAGCTAATCAATCACGTCTTGGTTTATGCACTGCAGCCACTAGAGACCTGGGAGGGCATGACACCACTGTAGCACCAAATGACCCCACATCGCTTGTTGAAAAAGTGCTCAGCTCTACCATCTGTTCTGTTTTTCTCCCTCTTCCTCTCTCCTTCTCTCCATCTCTTCTCCTCCTTACTGCATACACTTATACACGTTCATTCTCCCATCTCACTTTTTTTTTAAATAAGTCATTTTAATGCCAATATTTTATTTGTTTTCTTTGCCTTTCCCCATATCTCTCTCCTTTCTCTTTCTCTTTCTCAGCGCTGGTGCAGTGCTACACTGGGGAGTGTTAGGGAGAAGAGTGCTTTAGATTACAGCACCCTCCCATGGGTGCTCTCTCACCAGACTGTTCTGCCTCTCGCTTTGCCAGGGAGATTCACTACATCTATTGTGTTTTACAGCCCCTTTCTTTATTCATCATAACACAGCTTCAATTTGATTAACTTCTCCAGACAACATATACTGTATCTATGCCTGGGCTGGCAGGCAGGCTGGCTGGCTGGCTGGCTAGCTGGGCTGGCTGGCTCTCTCTCTCTCTCTCTCCCACACACTCTCTCTCCCTCCCATTCTCTCTACAACTCCCTTTCTCTCTTTCCTTCTCTTTCTTGCTTCCTCTCCATTTCTCTCTTTTCCTCAAGTTCCCTTTGCATTGTCTATCCTTCTATGCATAGTCACTTTACCCCTACCTGCATATTACCTCAACTACCTCGACTAACCTGTACATTGTATACCCTGTATATAGCTTTGCTACTGTTATTTTGTTTAAATGTTTTTATTTAGTCAATATTTTCTTAAATCTCTTATTATCTTAAACTGTATTGTTGG
Source organism: Oncorhynchus mykiss (assembly GCF_057628025.1). NCBI lineage: Eukaryota > Metazoa > Chordata > Actinopteri > Salmoniformes > Salmonidae > Oncorhynchus > Oncorhynchus mykiss. The sequence goes on from NC_143041.1 coordinate 35,159,202, forward strand.
CTAAGGGTTTGTAAGTAAGCATTTCACGGTAAGGTTTCACACCTGTTGTATTCGGCACATGTGACAAATAACATTTGACTTGATCAAATTATCCTTTTCCATCTCCCTGATACCCCCCACACACCCTCACACACACTATGATTATCTTGTGTCCACACACCAACACTCAGGGAGGACAGCAGTAACAGAATGGCTATATTTATTGCTGTCTGGACAGGTTTGTGTCTTGCTGTGGGGCTTTAGAGACTTCTACCCCAGCTGCCCCCTCCATAACACCACTACAGTGCTATCTGCTGTGGCCCCAGCTGGCCTCAGCACGGAACACTCAATGCTGCACATGCTGGAACACGGAACAGGCAACTACGGAAGTACAGAACTCGACAGACACTGGGGGGATTCTAAAGAGACAAGGCTTTGTAAAGGATCAAAACACAAAACCCAAGTATCTCATGTGCCATGAGATGGGAAAGATTGTTATATGTGCATAAACCAGCCACTTACAGATTGTCTGTTTAATGTCACTGTCTTCTCAATAAGGTTTCTTCACAGCAATAGTGATGTGACATTGTAAAGGCTCTGATACTGACTTAGACTTGATTCATTATTGCTCACACTTTACAGCAAAACTGAAGAAATCCTAAAAAGATTCAAGGTTTGATATTAATTTAAGATACAGATTGGGATCCATTTTGTGTCCTTGCCTTAGGCTACGTGAGTCCTCACAGACCTCCCAGTTCTGCCTTAGTAGCCCCAAATAACTCTAGATACACCATCTGTCTTTCATGCACTTTCTACAGCAAAGGCCAAAACAACTCTTTCTAGCTTTCAGATGATGAGAAAAGGAGAGGCTGAGAGAGAGGGAGAGAGAGATAAAGAGAGAGGGGGAGAGAGAGATAAAGAGAGAGAGGGAGAGAGAGATAAAGAGAGAGGGAGAGAGAGATAAAGAGAGAGGGGGAGAGAGAGAGATAAAGAGAGAGGGAGAGAGAGAGATAAAGAGAGAGGGAGAGAGAGATAAAGAGAGAGGGAGAGAGAGATAAAGAGAGAGGGAGAGAGAGAGATAAAGAGAGAGAGAGGGAGAGATAGATAAATAGAGAGGGGGAGAGAGAGATAAAGAGAGAGAGGGAGAGAGAGATAAAGAGAGAGGGGGAGAGAGAGAGATAAAGAGAGAGGGAGAGAGAGAGATAAAGAGAGAGAGTTAGAGAGAGATAAAGAGAGAGGGGGAGAGAGATAAAGAGAGAGAGGGAGAGATAGATAAATAGAGAGGGGGAGAGAGAGATAAAGAGAGAGAGGGAGAGAGAGAGAGATAAAGAGAGAGGGAGAGAGAGAGAGATAAAGAGAGAGGGAGAGAGAGAGATAAAGAGAGAGGGGGAGAGAGAGATAAAGAGAGAGGGGGAGAGAGAGATAAAGAGAGAGAGTTAGAGAGAGATAAAGAGAGAGGGGGAGAGAGAGATAAAGAGAGAGAGGGCGAGAGAGAGAAAGAGAGAGGGGGAGAGAGATAAAGAGAGAGAGGGAGAGAGAGATAAAGAGAGAGGGGGAGAGAGAGATAAAGAGAGAGAGGGAGAGAGAGATAAAGAGAGAGAGGGAGAGAGAGATAAAGAGAGAGGGGGAGAGAGAGATAAAGAGAGAATGTGAGCAAAAGCAAGTGATATAATCTGTGTTCCGGGTGCAGTAAAGCTGCCTGTCAGTGAAAAGGAATAATACTAATAATCTCTCTCTGCCTCTGTTCTCTCCCTCTGCTCTCTGACTAACCCGGGGTGTATTGGGAGCCCTGTTGGACCACAAGACATGGACGTGCCGTGTAAGGTTTCTCCTATGATAAACACACACACACACTTTGATGTGTATCATTCTGACAGGACAATATAAGCACCAGGTTAGTCCCGGGGTTGTCCATCGAATCTTTCTTGGTCTGTTTCCTTTGTTCTGTCTTCTGTATTCCCCTTTCCTTCTCTCTCTCTCTCTCTCTCTCTCTCTCTCTCTCTCTCTCTCTCTCTCAATGTCAATTGAATGTCTTTATTGACATGGGAAACATGTTTACATTTCTAAAGCAAGTGAAATAGACAATAAACAAAAATGTACAGTAAACATTACACTCACAAAAGTTCCAAAATAATAAAGGCATTTCAAATGTCATATTATGGGCTAATAGTTCAAGTACAAAAGGGAAAATAAATGGGTTGTTTTTACATTGGTGTTTGTTCTTCACTGGTGGCCCTTTTCTTGTGGCAACAGGTCATTAAGAAGTGCAGGTCAGTTTCGACATCATTTTGTGGGCAGTGTGCACATAGCCTGTCTTCTCTTGAGAACCAGGTCTTCCTATGGCAGCCTTTTTCAATAGCAAGGCTATGCTCACTGAGTCTGTACATAGTCAAAGCCTTCCTTAAGTTTAGGTGAGTCAATGTGGTTGGGTATTCTGCCACTGTGTACTCTCTGTTTAGGGCCAAATAGCATTCCAGTTTGCTCAGTTTTTTTGTTCATTCTTTCCAATGTGTCAAGTAATTATCTTTTTGATTTCTTATGATTTGGTTGGGTCTAACTGTGTTGCTGTCCTGGGGCTCTGTGGGGTCTGTTTGTGTTTGTGAACAGAGCCCAAGGACCAGCTTGCTTAGAAGACTCTTCTCCAGGTTCATCTCTCTGTAGGTGATGGCTTTGTTATGGAAGGTTTGGGATTAACTTCCTTTTAGGTGGTTGTAGAATGTAAAAGGCACTTTTCTAGATTTTGATAATGAGCGGGTATCGGCCTAATTCTGCTCTGCATGCATTATTTGGTGTTTTATGTTGTACACAGATGATATTTGTGCAGCATTCTGCATGCAGAGTCTCAATTTGGTGTTTGTCCCATTTCGTGAATTCCCCAAGGCCATGTGGAAAGAAATGTGTTTTCCCCTTTTTAACCGCACACTTGTTGTTTGTGTGCATGTTTCCCACCAACAAACCTTTCCATCAATTTTTATAGCAGACCCTCATGCCTAATTGAGTCAAAAGCTTTTTTGAAATCAATAAAGCATGAGAAGATTTTGCCATGGTTTTGGTTTGTTTCTTTACAATTAGGTTGTGCAGGGTGAGTATGTGGTCTGTCGTACTATAATTTGGTAAAACGCCAATTTGACATTTGTTCAGTACATTGTTTTCACTGAGGAAATATACGAGTCTGCTGTTAATGATAATGCATATCCCACGGTAGTTGTCAAATTTGATTCCACTTTTGGCCTCCACAATCAACCAACCTCAACCCAAATGAGATGGTTGCAGAGTGAAGGAAAAGCAGCCAACAAGTGCTCAGCATATGTGGGAACTCCTTCAAGACCGTTGGAAAAGCATTCCAGGTGAAGCTGGTTGAGAGAATGCCAAGAGTGTGCAAAGCTGTAATCAAGGCAAAGACATTAAATATTAAAAAGAAAGAAAAACTGTTGAATGAGTAAGTGTGTCCAAATGTTTCACTGGTACAGTATACGTTTTTCTGTTCGTTCTTTGTTATAGGGCTAAAAAGATTGGAAAGTTGGTTTATACATACATCTTCGTTTTGGATAAATAACTATTTGTGTTGTTATTTGTTTAGTGGGTAGAAGTGAGAAGAGTCTATGGATTCTTCAATTACATTGAGCTGATTTCTGACGTGCTGTTCCTTCTTTTTCCATAGTGTACCAGTTATGGTTAATTAGATCAGTCCACATTTGTATTTACCTTTATTTAACTAGGCAAGTCAGTTAAGAACAAATTCTTATTTTCAATGACGGCCTAGGAACAGTGGGTTAACTGCCTGTTCAGGGGCAGAACGACAGATTTGTACCTTGTCAGCTCGGGGATATGAACTTGCAAACTTTCGGTTACTAGTCCAACGCTCTAAACACTAGGCTATCCTGGGTCTCTATGTTTTTGGTTGGATAGGTTTCTCAATTTCTTTCTTAGGTTTTTACATTCTTCATCAAACCATTTGTCATTAATGTTAATTTTCTTAGGTTTTCTGCTTGACATTTTAAGATTTGATAGGGAAGCTGAGAGGTCAAATATACTGTTTAAGTTTTCTACTTCCAAATGTACACCTTCACTATTACAGTGAAACATTTTGTCCAGGAAGTTGTCTAAAAAGGATTACATTTGTTATTGCCTAATTGTTTTTTTGTAGGTTTCCACACTACTTTCCTTCTGTCTACAGCATTTCTTAATATTACTCATTTCCTTTGGCTTTGATGCCTCATAATTGAGTATTGCCCTGTTCAAGTAGACTGTGATTTTGCTGTGGTCTGATAGGGTGTCAGTGGGCTGACTGTAAACACACTGTGAGAGACTCTGGGTTAAGGTCAGTGAATAAGTAGTTGGCAGTACTACTGCCAAGAGATGAGCTAGAGGTGTACCTACAACAGGAGTCCCCTCGAAGCCTACCATTGACTATGTACATATCCTCACTCTCTCTCTCTGCTCTCTCTGCTTGTTACCACTAGTGGTGTGTGTGCGTGTGTGTTTGTGTGTTTCTGTTATAGCCTTGTATCTGTGCATTACTGTTTGTATCAGCCAGGTCACCCATGAAACAAGTCAGTATTCAACGTCCATTCATGTCTGCGAACGTCAGGAGATGACGGGGAACCGGTCACTAGGGGCCTTCAAGTAAGTTTCTGTTTTGCCAGGACGTTGAGGACCGTGATGGTGGATGTGCATAAGAATCTGCCTCTGATTCCAAAGGTTATACGTTTAAATCCAGCAATAAAAAGTTGTTTTTGTCCAAACCTTAACTTTTACCTGAACCATTCAGAGTTAATGCCTAACCTTAACCATTCAGAGTTAATGCCTAACCTTAACCACTCAGAGTTAATGCCTAACCATAACCATTCAGAGTTAATGCCAAACCATAACCATTCAGAGTTAATGCCTAACCTTAACCATTCAGAGTTAATGCCTAACCATAACCATTCAGAGTTAATGCCTAACCTTAACCATTCAGAGTTAATGCCTAACCTTAACCATTCAGAGTTAATACCTAAACTTAACTATAAATACAATTGGACGTTATAGAAACATGAATTAATGTCTAATTCTGATGTGAGACTGTGAGAGCCAGTTGGTTTGTATAGGTGTGTTTTTTTCTTCATTTTGTCAGCCATACTATACGGCTGACACATATTGTAATGTAATGTAAGTCATTTCCAGTAGGTGCTGTCTGTGCAATGCTAACTGAATGATAGGATAATTACAGTAGTCCAGACAGATTGTTTACCAAGCTGAATTGTACTGGTGGGTGGTGGATAATTTCTCTGCTAATGGTCCCTCGTAATATGTGTGTGCGTGAGTGTTTTTTTGGTTTTACTATCCTTGCGGCGACCAGAATTCCTGATCAGGAAAAGGACAATTTGGAAAAGTGGGGGACATTTCGCCTCTCCCCACAAGGAAAAATAATATTTTAGGCTTAGGGGTTAGGTTTAGGGGAAGGGTTAGAAGTATGGTTAGGGGTTAGGTTAAGGAATTAGGATTAGGGTTAAGGTTAGGGGTTAGGTTTAGGAATTAGGATTAGGGGTTAAGGTTAGGTTATGGGTTTAAGGTTAGGTTTAGGGTTATGGTTTGAGTTAGGAAAAATTTGATTTTGAATGGGAATCAACGATAGTAAAACAAAGTATGTGTGTGTGTGTGTGTGTGTGTGTATGTGTGTGTGTGCGTGTGTGTGTCTAAAGTCTCTTAGAAATGAATGGTGAAGGAATCAGCCATTTTAGCACTTACAGTAACACATTAACACACAGACCATTACTCTGCCTAGCTGGCACCACACTGCTATCATATCATCTCTGGGAGTAAGATGATACAGGACACCACATAGTGTGACATCCACAACCAAAATAATTGCTCAAAATTAGCGCCCTATAAAATGTATAGTACGCCATTTGGGATGGAGACCAACTGACACAAAGCTGTTTTCATACCACCATACACTCTTAGAAAAATGGTGATATCTAGAACCTGAAAGGGTTCTTCGGCTGTCCCCATAGGAGAACCTTTGAAAAACCATGTTTGGTTCCAGGTCCTACATAGAACACAAAAGGGTTCTAATTGGAACCAAAAATGTCTCTATGTCTATGAGTGAAGACAGCAGTCAGTGTTTGACAGTATCACCTACTCAATGACGTGCAGGTTTGTTGTTATGGGTCTGAAGGAGCAACCAACACACATCCATCAAACACAAAACTAGGTAAGCGTTGTGGAGCAAAAACAGAATAATTTGACTCTTCCATCTGTCCCTGACTACCAAGGCTGACACCGGAAGAGAGAGGCAGTAGTCCCTGACACAATCTGGCAAAGCTCTCTCTCCACTGGATCTCTGTTCATAGGATGGCTATAACCAGATCACTGGGTCATTGAGTTCCTTTTGATAGGATAGCTAGCGGCAACTCCTACATTATGTATGCATGTATGGCGGATTATTCTTACGTCCGTTGCTAAGCAATTCAACAAGTGCAAGTGTAAAAATAGGTGAATATTTTATTAGATGCAGAAGAAAAAGTGTTTCTTTAGCCAGCTGGCTTTGGAAACTATTCATCCGAGATGTAGAATCTGGCTGTATATTTGCCAATTTATTCAGCTAACTGTTATAGGTTCCTGTATAATATGTTTTACACAGCCTTCTAGGTCACGTCCCAAATAGCACCCTATTCTCTGCAATTGTTCTGTTTTCCATTACCCCATGATAAAGCTACTACATAGCCAACTAGTATGGAAATGTGTGCATATGCATGGTAGACACAGTTCACATTTAAACACCCATGGATTGGAAAAACATATGCATGAGTGCACACACACACACACAGACACGCATGTGCACACACACACACACACACACACACACACACACACACACACACACACGCACACACACACGCACACAGACACACACAGACACACACACACACACACACACACACACACACACACACACACACACACACACGGACATAAAAAGCCTATTGAGCCATCTCATGGATTAGTGTTTGGTAGAGTGGGCTTTGATTTGCTCTGACCATAACACGTCAAGCTCCAGCACACAGTCTGGCTGGCTCGGCTAATGGAAGCATTTTATTAGGCTTGCATGCAGGAGGCCTGGCTTGGCGATCGCCTGTTCATTATTCATATGTCCACATCCTTATTCCAGCTCTTTGACCTCTCGTTCTCTCTCTTAGGAAGCGAAGCACACCAACTCTACAATGCGTAGAGTAGACACCCATGCAAAACTCTGGCTCACACACTCACCATTGGTATAGGCATCCACTTATGCACACAAAGACACAGACATGCGCACACATACACACACACGCACGCACGCACACACACACACACACACACACACACACACACACACACACACACACACACTCACACACACACACACACACACACACACACACACACACACACACACACACACACACACACACACACACACACACACACACACACACACACACACACACACACACACACACACACACACACACAAAGAGAACACACACACGGGACACACACACAGACGAAATCAGCCTCTAAATACATAACAGCACAATACAATCTGAACGGGAGAATGCTTGAAACCCACAAAGCAGTGATGCCTCCTCTGGTAATAGCTTACTGACTAAATAGCCTATTGTTTTCCACTATCGTCGCCATCACCATCCAGACCCAATTTGCAGTCTGTAAATACTGCTGCTGGGACGGAAGAGGCTTGCCATTTTATTACTGCCAACTGTAGAACCACAGAAGGAGGAAGTACCGACGGAATGTTATGTTATTCACTGAATGTATACAGTTATTACACACAGGGGGGTATTGGAACGAAATGGCTTGGACAGATTTGTGTTGTATGTGTGGGTGTGTGTGTTGGTGCGTAGATTCTGTGTCTGTGTCTATTTGTGTGCCCATTTCTGTCTGTGTGTATGTCTATCTGACCAAGAGTGAACTATGTCTATCAGACCTGTCTGAACTAAAGGGTCTCAGACAAAACTCAGACAAAATGACACCTCATAAAATCTATGTACAGGCTCTGAAGTGACAATTTGTACTTTGTTAGCAAAAAACACAACCACCTCTCTCTATCTCCCTCTCCACCTCTCGCCCCACCTCTCCCTCCTCCACGTTCTATCCAACTACTTTCTCTCTCTCTCTCACATCAAAGACCCTGGGGAGAACTGGACCTGACATTTTGTGAATCTGCCCAACAAATCAAAGAATGTAGCTGTCTTCTAATAGATGTCTCACACCCACCAGCTCTCTCTCCTCTCTTGTTAGTGTGTGTGTGTGTGTGTGTGTGTGTGTGTGTGTGTGTGTGTGTGTGTGTGTGTGTGCGGGTGTGTGTGTGTGTGCGTGTGTGTGTGTGTGTGTGTGTGTGTGTGTGTGTGTGTGTGTGTGTGTGTGTGTGTGTGTGAAGCGCAGTCAGCAACGTACATCAGGACGCATGGGGAAACAAAAATAGAGAGAAAGAAGGAGGGAGAGAAAAAGAGAGAGAGAGACTCCCAGACCAACACTTTTTAACCCCAACTTTTTGTAAACCAAGTCCTACTACACAATATGCTAGGAGGATGAGAGAGTTTTGAGGTGAATGAAAGGTGGTAGACAGGGGAACATGACAAGCTACCATTTTTATTCCCTTTGAATAAATAACTCCTCTTCCTACTCTCTTGACTCCTATTTCTCTCTCTCTCTCTCTGTGTTTGTGCGTATAAGTGAAATCAACTCTCTGCTCCCTGTCTCCTCTGTCTCCCTGAATCTACTCTGAGAGGAAGCCTGTCAGCTCGACAGCAAGATGAGAAACTATCAAAGAGAATCTGTAAACATGACAAAAAAAAATGTTTACAGTCAAAGGAAAGTTGCATTTAGCTTCCAACAGGGCAATAAAATAACAACGCATCCCAAATGACACCCTATTCCCTATATACTGTAACCCTTTAACTAGCTCACCAATAAATAAATATTGCAACAAATATTGTTCAGAAAATCTATGTTTATTTAGCCTTAAAATAGGCCAAACATAAAAAAATACATATTTGCATGACTTAAAATTGTATAGATAATGCATCGCAACCACCTCAACCAGCCGGTTGAGTTGCCCAACTGGGTGAAACAAATGTTGTGTATTGCAATTTGCATAGACTTTTAAATCATCAAAAATAACATCAATGATAATTAAGTCTGCTTCAGTTACTTATGATGGAAGACAGGCCTAATTAAATGAGGACCTATATCAAATATGAATAAAATATGCATTTGTGTATCAAATAATTAATATTAGAAATGTGAATATTCAAATATGTGTAAATGAACATCTTTACTGTTTATATGCTCATAATACCTGTCAAATGACATGTACTGAAAAATATTGTGAAACACATGGAAGATAACAGGCAGACAGCAAATACGGATATCAGTATGAAAATATGTTCTGATCTGCACAGACCAAAAAATGCCTGAACAATATGTCTCTATTGTCCATAATAACTAGCTTTGACTAAACAGCAAAGTTAACCTTACGACCTGGTAGAGCATATTTTTCAAGAGTTCCAAAAAACATTTGAATAATTTCCCATTTATACACAATTAGTATTGAAAATGTCTGATTAATTAGGTTTGATTTTGCTAACGTTATCTTGCTGGTTTTCAACCATCTTCGAATGTACAGTATGTTTAAAAAAATACAGGAGTCCAATAATGAAAACCACATGATCATTTTACTGTGGTTGAGATGGTAGAGTATGCCAAACAAAATTCTAAATTCCGGTTGAGCTGCCTGTTAATGGGACAATGCACTACTTTTGATGGGGGCCATTAAGGCTGTATCTGTTTATGTGAATGGCAGTTTTCTGTGACTGAGAATGGCAGTTTTGGGTGAATTGAGTGTCTAACATGCAGAAAATAGCAGAAAATAGCATTGTACCAAAGTGAGAGAGCTGTAATTACTGTCTTCAAAGATGAGCTCTTCAAACGGGACATGGTGACAGCAGTAATTTCACAATCCACTGGAAGGAGAACAAGACGAATAGGAGGTCTGTCTACCTGAATGAAGGTTTGTTTAAAACCAATGGATGCATCTCAAATGGTACCGTATTCCATATGTAGTAGTGCACACAGTACAGAGCACTTTATAGCTAATAGGGTGCCATTTAGGATGCCGGTACACACACCTGTACACACACACCTGTACACACACACGCCCACGCACGCGCACACACACACACACACACACACACACACACACACACACACACACACACACACACACACACACACAGACACACACACTCCTGGCTCACCTGCTCGCACACTTGGGGGAACACTGTTTACTTGGCAGCGTTATGCATGCATTCTTTGGCAATAAATATGCAAATGTGTAAATACACTAAACAATACTCTACATTCTACATGTATGAAAAGAGAAAGAGAAAGAGACGGAGAAAAGGAGACAGACAGAGAAAGAGAGTGAGAACAAGAGAGAGAGAGCGAGAGAATGAGGAAGAAACCTAAGCAGAAAATAACCCATTTCTAGGTTGGAAGTGGAATGAATGGCTAGTATTAATAAAGATAATAATGTTAGTGTGAGAAATGGGCATTTGGCGTTGTTTATGCAGAAGACATTACCATAATCATTCCCACTCTCTGTTTTGGCCTCTGACATTATTTTGTTGCAGAGAGGTGACAGAGAGGGAACGGCTTTCATTAGATAATACAAACATATAAAACTGCCTCCCCTCTACTCTTCGCTTCTTCTCTATGTTCCTTTCCTCTGCTCTTTTCTCCTATCCTCTCCTCTCCATTCCCGTCCTTTCCTCTCATTTCCTCTCCTCTCTGCTCCTCTACTCTCATTTCCTCTCCTCTCTTCTCCTCTTCGTTCCGCTCCATTCCTGTCCTCTACTCTCATTTCCTCTCCTCTCTGCTTATCTCCTCATTTCCTCTACTTTTCCTCTCTGTTCTGCTCTGTGTCTCTTCTATCCTTTCCTATCCTTTCCTCTCATCTCTTCTCATATCCTTTCCACTCATTTTCTATACTCTCCTTTCCGATCCTTTCTAATCCTCCTTTCTTTTCTCCTCCCTCTCCTCGCCGTTCCTCTCCTCTCCTTTTCTCTCATCTCTTCTTCTCTCCTCTCCTCTCCTCGCCGTTCCTCTCCTCTCCTTTTCTCTCATCTCTTCTTCTCTCCACTCCTCTCCTTGCCGTTCTTCTCCTCTCCTTTTCTCTCATCTCTTCTTCTCTCCTCTCCTCTCCTTGCCGTTCCTCTCCTCTCCTTTTCTCTCATCTCTTCTTCTCTCCTCTCCTCTCCTTGCCGTTCCTCTCCTCTCCTTTTCTCTCATCTCTTCTTCTTTCCTCTCCTCTCCTTGCTGTTCCTCTCCTCTCCTTTTCTCTCATATCTTCTTCTCTTCTCTCCTCTCCTTGCCGTTCCTCTCCTTGGCTCTCCTCTCCTATCCTATCGTCTCCTCGCCTCTCCTCTCCTTGCCACTCCTCTTCTGTCCTCTCCTCGTCTAGCGGCTAATGGCATGAGTGAGACAGAAATAAAGGGCTGGAAAAAAGAAGTGTGAAAATAAAATTGAAAAGCAAGTAGTGTTTTCTCAGCGGGGGGAGACAGGGAGAAAACAAAAATAGTAGAAGAGATTACCTTAAATAGAGATTTTTATACATTCCAATCATTCTGTACTTTTTCCAGACAATTATCACAGTTATCTCACCGTTAGTGAAGTCACAGGGGATTATGTTAGCGAATGGGCATAGGCATAGTGGGCAGGGTTCTTCCAGCAAGACACTGAAGTAATAAGCCAGAGTAAAAATAGATGGCATGGTTTGGACAAACGAAACAGGAGAGATAATATAATGACAAGGTAAATGATGTTACAGTGCAGGAGGAAATTTGATTCTGAAGCCAACAATGTCCATCTCTCCAAAAAATTACCCTAAAGTCCAACGGGACAGACCAGGGGTCTTTCTGTGGATTGCACTACCCTGGTAGTCTGCTGACAGGAAGACAGTACTGTGTGAGTGTTGTTGAGGAAGTCTGCTCACAGGAAGACAGCACTGTGTGAGTGTTGTTGAGGAAGTCTGCTCACAGGAAGACAGCACTGTGTGAGTGTTGTTGAGGAAGTCTGCTCACAGGAAGACAGCACTGTGTGAGTGTTGTTGAGGAAGTCTGCCCAGAGGAAGACAGCACTGTGTGAGTGTTGTTGAGGAAGTCTGCTCACAGGAAGACAGCACTGTGTGAGTGTTGTTGAGGAAGTCTGCCCACAGGAAGACAGCACTGTGTGAGCGTTGTTGAGGAAGTCTGCGCACAGGAAGACAGCACTGTGTGAGCGTTGTTGAGGAAGTCTGCGCACAGGAAGACAGCACTGTGTGAGCGTTGTTGAGGAAGTCTGCTCACAGGAAGACAGCACTGTCTGAGTGTTGTTGAGGAAGTCTGCTCACAGGAAGACAGCACTGTGTGAGTGTTGTTGAGGAAGTCTGCTCACAGGAAGACAGCACTGTGTGAGTGTTGTTGAGGAAGTCTGCCCAGAGGAAGACATCACTGTGTGAGTGTTGTTGAGGAAGTCTGCTCACAGGAAGACAGCACTGTGTGAGTGTTGTTGAGGAAGTCTGCCCACAGGAAGACAGCACTGTGTGAGCGTTGTTGAGGAAGTCTGCGCACAGGAAGACAGCACTGTGTGAGCGTTGTTGAGGAAGTCTGCTCACAGGAAGACAGCACTGTGTGAGCGTTGTTGAGGAAGTCTGCTCACAGGAAGACAGCACTGTCTGAGTGTTGTTGAGGAAGTCTGCTCACCGGAAGACAGCACTGTGTGAGTGTTGTTGAGGAAGTCTGCCCACAGGAAGAAAGCACTGTGTGAGTGTTGTTGAGGAAGTCTGCTGACAGGAAGACAGCACTGTGTGAGCGTTGTTGAGGAAGTCTGCCCACAGGAAGACATCACTGTGTGACTGTTGTAAAGCCTTCTATCTCTCTGTCTCTCTCTCTCTACAAATCCTCTTCCTCTCTTCTGTATCTCTCTCTCACACCCTGTCTCTTTCTTTTTCCCTCTCCTCCTCCTTTCCCCTGTCTCTCCTCCTCCTCCTCCTCCTCATTATCTCTCTCTCCTCTCCCCGTCGCTCTCTCTCTTTCTGCCTCCCCATAACCCCTCTCCTCCTCTTTCTCTCCCCATTTCTCCCAGTTCTCCCTGTCTCTCTCTCCCCGTCTCTCTCTCTATATCCCCATAACCTCCCCTCTCCTCCTCCTTCTCTCCCCATCTCTCCCAGTTCTCCCTATCTCTCTCTTCCCATCTCTCTCTCTATATCCCTATAACCTCCCCTCTCCTCCTCCTTCTCTCCCCATCTCTCCCAGTTATCCCTGTCTCTCTCTCCCCGTCTCTCTCTCTATATCCCCATAACCTCCCCTCTTATCCCCACCAGGCCGTCTGTTATCTGGGGGATGACATTTCCATTACCGACTGCCAGACCCTTACTGCTGCACTCTGAGTTGTTGCACACACACACGCACACACGCACACACGCACACATGCACACACACTCCTCCAGACAAGACAGGAGAGTTTGCCATGGGACGGGTTGCCAGTTAGTTCCGCCTAACCAGCCTCTATTATTCCATCAAAGACATAATGAACCCAACAAGGGTCAGCAGCCAATCTGGTAACCAACTTTCATCCTTAAACCAGATGATGCCTGCTTCATCAAAGACTACAACCAATCTGGCAACTTCCTTTTATCCCTAAACCACCAACTGCTGGCTTAATCAAAGACTACAGCCAACCAGGAAACCTCCTTTTATCCCAAAAGCACCAGCTTTATCAAAGAGTACAGCCCAGCACCTTAACACACCAACGGCTTCTTTCCCTCCATGTCACCTTATTATATACCTATTTAACATCACCATACCTAAACAACAGGATTGTCAAGGTCCATGTTAACCACCGGATATGTTCTCAGAACAAGGCTGCTGTCTCGGTGTGGAAGAATACATGTCAAACATGGGGCCAAATAGTATTCAAATCATTTTAAATACCTTCGATGGGCTTGACTGAACCACAAACTGCAAAACCTGCCCATCTGGCTACTGGAAGGCTTAAACATACGCTAAAATGATTAGAAATATTTCAAATATTATTTGTACCCAGGTCTGCACACAGTATTTTTGGTCTATAGACGCACGTTTCAAGGAAAGCTTCGGGAAACAACGGCTGGGCCTGCTGGCATTGTTCCTGCTAATGAGGACATGGTACAGTGTGTGTGTGTGTGTGTGTGTGTGTGTGTGTGTGTGTGTGTGTGTGTGTCCGTACAGCGTGTGGGTCTGGGAGAGACATACGCTCTGGTCCCACTCTGGGACTTTTAATTAGTTTTGGAGCACCAGGCGTCTGTCTGTCTGTCCGACCAACACAAACACACACCCACCCTACCAGCCACTGGTGTCTGGCCCTCTCTACTGGACTGTGATAGGCATCTAGTTGAACTGCAAATGGAAGAATACTGTCTGCTTTGCTCTTTCTATCCACCCCCAACTCCCTCTCATCTCACCCCACCTATACTGTATACTACCTCCCTCTCATCTCACCCCACCTATACTGTATACTACCTCCCTCTCATCTCATCTCACCTATACTGTATACCACCTCCCTCTCATCTCACCCCACCTATACTGTATACTACCTCCCTCTCATCTCATCTCACCTATACTGTATACTACCTCCCTCTCATCTCATCTCACCTATACTGTATACTACCTCCCTCTCATCTCACCCCACCTATATTGTATACCACCTCCCTCTCATCTCACCCCACCTATACTGTATACTACCTCCCTCTCATCTCATCTCACCTATACTGTATACTACCTCCCTCTCATCTCATCTCACCCCACCTATACTGTATACCACCTCCCTCTCATCTCATCTCACCCCACCTATACTGTATACTACCTCCCTCTCATCTCATCTCACCTATACTGTAAACTACCTCCCTCTCATTCCATCTCACCTATACTGTATACCACCTCCCTCTCATCTCACCCCACCTATACTGTAAACTACCTCCCTCTCATCCTCACCCCACCCATCTCTCCCTCTCTCTCTCCCCCCTTCCTCCCATCCTGCCTCCCTCTCTCTCGCACCTTCCCTCCTTCCTTCTCTCCGGTAAATGTTCTTTCCTCTAGTGATGTCTTCAGCTCAGTCTCCTTGACCCATGGTGCCTTGCTGTAAATGTCAGCTTTCTTTATGAGGCCTGTGATGAGTTTATTGAAGGATTTAAACCCACTAACACTCACACACACACAGACACACACACATGAATGCACACACACACACACACACACACACACACATGCACATACACACACACAGGTTTGCACACGGACAGACAGACACACACACACACACACACACACAGCTTAAGGACATCTTAAACCCTAGGTCTCTGCCTTGACAGTTACGGCTAGCTATATCTCTGATTACCAGAAGTCTCCACAAGCCGAATCAAGGTCCTCAACCAGAACACCAATTTCCATTGTACCAACATAGAAACATATCTATACCATAGATACATATCTGTACCAACATAGATACATATCTGTACCATAGATACATATCTGTACCATAGATACATATCTGTACCAACATAGATGCATATCTGTACCAACATAGATACATATCTGTACCATAGATACATATCTGTACCAACATAGATACCTATTTGTACCAACATAGATACATATATGTACCAACGTAGATACATATCTGTACCATAGATACATACCTGTACCAACATAGATACATATCTGTACCAACATAGATACATAGATACATATCTGTACCACAGATACATACCTGTACCAACATAGATACATATCTGTAACATAGATACATATCTGTACCAACATAGATACCTATCTGTACAGTAGATACCTATCTGTACCATAGATACATATCTGTACCAACATAGATACATATCTGTACCAACATAGATACATATCTGTACCAACATAGATACATACCTGTACCATAGATACATATCTATACCAACATAGATACCTATCTGTACCAACATAGATACATATCTGTACCATAGATACATATCTGTACCATAGATACATACCTGTACCAACATAGATACCTATCTGTACCAACATAGATACATATCTGTACCATAGATACATATCTGTACCATAGATACATACCTGTACCAACATAGATACCTATCTGTACCAACATAGATACATATCTGTACCATAGATACATATCTGTACCATAGATACATATCTGTACCAACATAGATACATATCTGTACCAACATAGATACATATCTGTACCATAGATACATATCTGTACCATAGATACATATCTGTACCAACATAGATACATATCTGTACCATATATACATATCTGTACCATAGATACATATCTGTACCATAGATACATATCTGTACCAACATAGATACATATCTGTACCAACATAGATACATATCTGTACCATAGATACATATCTGTACCATAGATACATATCTGTACCAACATAGATACATATCTGTACCATATATACATATCTGTACCATAGATACATATCTGTACCAACATAGATACATATCTGTACCAACATAGATACATACCTGTACCAACACAGATACATATCTATACCAACATATATACATATCTGTACCAACATAGACACATACATGTACCAACATAGATACATATCTATACCAACATAGATACATAAATGTACCAACATAGATACATATCTATACCATAGATACATACCTGTACCAACATAGATACATACCTGTACCATAGATACATATCTATACCAACATATATACATATCTGACCAACATAGATACATATCTATACCAACATAGATACATATCTGTACCAACATAGATACATATCTGTACCAACATAGATACATATCTGTACCAACATAGACACATATCTGTACCAACATAGATACATACCTGTACCAACATAGATACATATCTATACCAACATATATACATATCTGTACCAACATAGATACATATCTGTACCAACATAGACACATATCTGTACCAACATTGATACATACCTGTACCAACATAGATACATATCTATACCAACATATATACATATCTGTACCAACATAGATACATATCTGTACCAACATAGACACATACATGTACCAACATAGATACATATCTATACCAACATAGATACATAAATGTACCAACATAGATACATATCTATACCAACATATATACATATCTGACCAACATAGATACATATCTATACCAACATAGATACATATCTGTACCAACATAGATACATATCTATACCAACATAGATACATACCTGTACCAACATAGATACATATCTATACCAACATAGATACATATCTGTACCAACATAGACACATACATGTACCAACATAGATACATATCTATACCAACATATATACATATCTGTACCAACATAGATACATAAATGTACCAACATAGATACATATCTATACCAACATATATACATATCTGACCAACATAGATACATATCTATACCAACATAGACACATATCTATACCAACATTGATACATATCTGTACCAACATAGATACATATCTATACCAACATATATACATATCTGACCAACATAGATACATATCTATACCAACATAGATACATATCTGTACCAACATAGATACATATCTGTACAATAGATACATATCTATACCAACATAGACACATATCTATACCAACATTGATACATATCTGTACCAACATAGATACATATCTATACCAACATAGATACATATATGTACCAACATAGATACATACATGTACCAACATAGATACATATCTGTACCAACATATATACATAAATGTACCAACATATATACATATCTATACCAACATAGATACATATCTGTACCAACATAGATACATATCTATACCAACATAGATACATACATGTACCAACATATATACATATCTGACCAACATAGATACATATCTGTACCATAGATACATACCTTTACCAACATAGATACATGTCTGTACCAACATAGATACATACCTTTACCAACATAGATACATACAGTATATGACATGGCTGGTCATTTTTAAATGTGGAGTACTACTTTCATACTGTATCATATTGATAATTGTTAGACATTGGTTGAGTCTAGGGTTGTGTTCATTAGGACAGGCATGTTCTAAAATGTTTTTCAATAGAAATCCCTCCCTATGTCAGTATGCCATTTGATTCCTAAAGAACAGGATCCAGGTTCATAGAAAACCAGATGGTGGGTGAATGTGAGTCAAAGCATCTCTCTCCATCCAACATGCTCTCACAGTCTCACTGCAGAATCATATGTCCAAACCCTTGTCCATAAAAGTCTAAATGTTAGCCATTAATTCTGAATGGTTAAGGGTTAAGGTTTGGGATAGGATGGAACACTACTTGATGGTAATAGCATGCAGCGTTGGTAATAGCGTTCATCTCCTGACATCCTGCTTATCTAATTTTGCAGTGGACCTTAAGTGATATGGCTGCTCCATCTGTTGTATTGCTGATCTTAGACCAGTCCTGATTTAACGCACTCTCTCTCTCTCTCTCTCTCTCTCTCTCTCTGGCTCTCTCTCTCTGTCTCTATGTCTCTCTCTCTCTCTCTCTCTCTCTCTCTCTCTCTATGTCTCTCTCTCTCTCTCTCTCTCTCTCTCTCTCTCTCTCTCTCTCTCGCTCTCTCTCTCTCTCTGAATGGATGTGTGATTGGGATTCAGCCAAAGCAGAGCGGGCCAGTACCACTGCCACAGTGATGAATGTTCTGTATTATAGACCCATCTGGATACCACAGCCAAGCTGGCCTTTCCCTGCGTAGCGGACCGCAGAGGAGGGGACATATGTATACGTACAGTATGCCATTAGCATTAGCATACCTATAGTAGCATAATTTTAGTAGCATGCCTTTAATAGCATACCTTCAGTAGCATACCTTTAGTAGCATACCTTTAGTAGCATATCTTTAGTAACATGCCTTTAATAGCATACCTTCAGTAGCATACCTTTAGTAGCATATCATTAGTAACATACCTTTAGCAGCATACCTTCAGTAGCATACATTTAGTAGCATATCTTTAGTAGCATATCTTTAGCAGCATACCTTTAGCAGCATACCTTCAGTAGCATACCTTTAGTAGCATATCTTTAGTAACATACCTTCAGCAGCATACCTTTAGTAGCATATCATTAGTAACATACCTTTAGCAGCATACCTTCAGTAGCATACATTTAGTAGCATATCTTTAGTAGCATATCTTTAGCAGCATACCTTTAGCAGAATACCTTCAGTAGCATACCTTTAGCAGCATACCTTTAGCAGAATACCTTCAGTAGCATACCTTTAGTAGCATACCTTCAGTAGCATACCTTTAGTAGCATATCTTTAGTAACATACCTTTAGTAGCATACCTTTAGCAGAATACCTTCAGTAGCATACCTTTAGTAGCATACATTAAAAAATACTGCATGATAAATATTGGATGCGAGCATGGAGAGGGAATGAATGAGTGAGTTTATTTTATATTAGATGTGCCTGTGTGTAAACAATAGTTGGTGTTCATGTATGTTAAAGTAGTCTGTGAACTGAGTGTGTTTGTGAGCATGTAGGCAGCACAATCCAACCTGAACTCAGGGGTAGACGTAACATAGTAAACGTAAATCCCAATTAGTATGATATGTTAAGCCTCGTATGGTATGCATTCATTTATGGATGTCCATAATCCATTTGGTATGAATATGTTCAAATTGCAATTACTACAAGTTCATCACTAAGCTCGGGGCCCTGGGTCTGAACTCCGCCCTGTGGAACTGGGTCCTGGACTTCCTGACAGGCGGACACCAAGTGGTGAAGGTAGGCAACATCACCTCTGCAACGCTGATCCTCACCCTAACCAACCACCCTAAACTTCTGTCTTATGTATCCATACCAAATGTAACATATCATACTAATTTGAGGGTCCCGATTCACCTTTACTTTGTTACGTCTAGTGTATGAGACCAGGCTGCACAATCGTGTGGGAGCTTACATAGTCGTGTGTGTGTGTGTCTGTGTGTGTGTGTGAGTGCATGTGCGGATACCTCCTCGTCACTTCCCTCATATCACCACCTTTTTTTCCATCTCCCCTACAACAAAGCCAGGCTTTTCTTGTAATTAAACATTCTCTCCTTTGCACAATCCTTCCTTTCTCCTATTTCTCCATCTTATCTTCCTCCTGTTCCCTCCTTCCTCTTTTCCCTCGTTCATTGTCTTTGGGCTTTATCAGTCATCTCCTGTGAAAGTTATTACAAAGTCTGTCGCATTCAGCCAGTCTTGTGTTCTGTTCTTCCTCCCTGCATCCCTCCCTCGTTCTTTTTGTCCTTTATGTTTTGTTTGATCCAGTAGACCTTATCGCTCAATTCTGTTTTGTTCTACCCCTCTCTCCATCCCTCCATCCCACTCTCATTCTTTCTCTCCTATATTTGATGTTTGTTGCAGTAGACCTTATCACAATCACAATGATGGGAGGAGATAAACAGCTTTGCGGTTCTTTGTAGTGAAATAACACGTCAGGCGTAGGGGTGTGTTTGGAGATGTGTGTGTGTGTGTGTCTATCTGTATGTGTGTGTGTCCACCTCTGTGTGTGTGTGTGTGTGTGTGTGTGTGTGTGTGTGTGTGTGTGCGCGTGTGTGTGTGCGTGTGTGTGTGTGTGTGCATGTGTGTGTGCGTGTGCGTGTGTGTGCGTGTGTGTGTGTGGGTGACTTGTTCGCTGCTGCATCTATTCTCTCCCTCTGCTCTCTGACTAACCCGGGGTGTATTGGGAGCCCTGTTGGACCACAAGACATGGACGTGCCGTGTAAGATTTCTCCTATGATAAAGATCCCCCCCCAAACACACACACAAACACCCACACACACACACATTGATGTGTATCATTCTGACAGGACAATATAAGCACCAGGTTAGTCTCGGGTTTGTCCCTCTAATCTTTCTCGGTCTGTTTCCATTGCTTTGTCTTCTGTATTCTCCATTCCACATCTCTCCCTCTCCCTCTCCCCCTCTCTCCCTCTCCTCCTCTCTCTCTCTCCCTCTCCCTCTCTCTCTCAATTCCTCTATGCTTCATGTAAGGTGCCCCAGTTGTATCTGTTCTCTTTAAGGCCGTAGACCCCATTGGGCAGGCTGGTGTATACTATATGACAAAGTCTACCCTAAGAATTGGCTTCACCAATGGAGGGAACCCAATATAGGGGAGCGTTGGACACCACATGAAACCGACCAACCGTTGTTTAGTCCTACTTCCTTTTATTCAACAAACTCCTAGGTCGACAGACAGACAGACACTGAGTCTCGTCTGTGCCACAGTAGACACAACTTCCTACTGTCCCACCACAACGGCCACTCTCTTCAAGGATCTAATATAACTTCTATTAAGATTTCATGAAGTGGTAACGATTATGCAATTACTGCCTATACTCCAAATACCATAACAATACACTATGGCAGCAAGGTTGGACAAGCAGCTTACAGAGGGGATGTTTATGGATTGGAAAACAAACAGTATCAGACTGGCTGACTGGATGGGACATCGATCTGTATCCAGGTACACAAACACACACGCACACACACATGCACACACATGCACACACACAAACACACACACATGCACACACAAACACACATATTGACCAGAGAGGGTCAGTGGATGCTGAACGACCATGGACACTTGATAGCAGTTATATTTTTTATATAAATAACCGTGGCTTTATCCGGCCTGTAATTGCCAATGACTACATGATGAGGGAGTGGGTAGGGAAAGGTTGAGTATTGATTGTTGATGTAGACCCAATAATGACCTTCCACTTGTGTACTTTCTAGCATGGATTTAACAATGGTGGAAACTCCTTCCAGCCAATGCTTACAAGTGCAGTACTGACTGTATACTCTCTCTCTCGCTCCCTCTCTCTCTCTCTCTCTCTCTCTCTCTCTTTCTCTCTATCTCTCTCTCTATCTCTCTATCTCTCGCTATCTCTCTCTCTCTCTCTCTCTCTCTCTCTCTATCTCTCTCTCTATCTCTCTCTATCTCTCTCTCTCGCTCTGTGTTGGGCTATGAGGGAGCCATTGGGACACTAGAGTACAGGAGCGGAAGTGAACTTGAGCACATTAAGTCCGTCCTATTCCGTCTATGTGAAGATATTGTCATTCACCATACCCAGATAAACACAAGTACTGGCAAAATAATGATCAGGACAACCAAATCCCTTAAACAATACATATCGATAAAGGTATTCATCTATAAAGGTGTTCATCTATAAAGGTGTTTATACTTTATTATCTTTGTTCCGACCAAGACATCTGGATCTGATCTAAATAAGAACTATCTGTTGATAACGGGAGTCTGACTCCCAAAGCGCCGTTCATTCTGGATCCACCAGAGACAGGGAAATCCCTCTATAACCATCCAGGTCCTTTCTTAATGGCCCTGAGGCCTGTCTATTCCTCTCTGCTCCTTGGTGGATTGAGTAGAAGCGGTGAGGAGAGGAGCAGCCAGCTACTTGAAGCGTAACTTATTTATTAAAGCATGGGGAGGGAGGGAGGGAGGGAGGGAGGGAGGGAGGGAGGGAGGGAGGGAGGGAGGGAGGGAGGGAGGGAGGGGTAGAAGAAAGGGAAGGAGGAGAAGACACACAAGAGTGGAAATGAGTCAGGCTCACACACATGCTCCTTTTAACTAGTGTTGTCAAGGTGTTTTGCTTCGTCCTTCGAGGTAAACAAAAGCACATCATCACTCATACACCCTCTTATAAAGCTAATCAAGAGAGTATAAAAACATAACATGGAGAATCGGTCTACTATGTTCAGTTATGAACCCCTCATAAGTAAAACAATACCCATCAAAATCTGTCAGTTGAAGCTAGATATATTTGCATTGGATGCATCTCAATACACCGCATCCACCATGTCGCACTTCCACATCTGTGGTGAGAGGTGGCAGAGCTAGAGCAGTGTTTGTCAGACCATGAGTCATCTGTGGTGAGAGGTGGCAGAGCTAGAGCAGTGTTTGTCAGACCATGAGTCATCTGTGGTGAGAGGTGGCAGAGCTAGAGCAGTGTTTGTCAGACCATGAGTCATCTGTGGTGAGAGGTGGCAGAGCTAGAGCAGTGTTTGTCAGACCATGAGTCATCTGTGGTGAGAGGTGGCAGAGCTAGAGCAGTGTTTGTCAGACCATGAGTCATCTGTGGTGAGAGGTGACAGAGCTAGAGCGGT
>NC_143041.1:35187446-35202446 GCF_057628025.1 Oncorhynchus mykiss
CAAGACCTGGCCGTCCCTCTAAACTTTCAGCTCATACAAGGAGAAGACTGATCAGAGATGCAGCCAAGAGGCCCATGATCACTCTGGATGAACTGCAGAGATCTACAGCTGAGGTGGGAGACTCTGTCCATAGGACAACAATCAGTCATATATTGCACAAATCTGGCCTTTATGGAAGAGTGGCAAGAAGAAAGCCATTTCTTAAAGATATCCATAAAAAGTGTCGGTTAAAGTTTGCCACAAGCCACCTGGGAGACACACCAAACATGTGGAAGAAGGTGCTCTGGTCAGATGAAACCAAAATTGAACTTTTTGGCAACAATGCAAAACGTTATGTTTGGCGTAAAAGCAACACAGCTCATCACCGTGAACACACCATCCCCACTGTCAAACATGGTGGTGGCAGCATCATGGTTTGGGCCTGCTTTTCTTCAGCAGGGACAGGGAAGATGGTACAAATTGATGGGAAGATGGATGGAGCCAAATACAGGACCATTCTGGAAGAAAACCTGATGGAGTCTGCAAAAGACCTGAGACTGGGACGGAGATTTGTCTTCCAATGATCCAAAACATAAAGCAAAATCTACAATGGAATGGTTCAAAAATAAACATATCCAGGTGTTAGAATGGCCAAGTCAAAGTCCAGACCTGAATCCAATCGAGAATCTGTGGAAAGAACTGAAAACTGCTGTTCACAAATGCTTTCCATCCAACCTCACTGAGCTCGAGCTGTTTTGCAAGGAGGAATGGGAAAACATTTCAGTCTCTCGATGTGCAAAACTGATAGAGACATACCCCAAGCGACTTACAGCTGTAATCGCAGCAAAAGGTGGCGCTACAAAGTATTAACTTAAGGAGGCTGAATAATTTTGCACGCCCAATTTTTCAGTTTTTGATTTGTTAAAAAAGTTTGAAATATCCATGTTTGAAGCCTGAAATGTGGCAAAAGGTGGCAAAGTTCAAGGGGGCCGAATACTTTCGCAAGGCACTGTACATGTAGCCCTCTGAAAAGCCCCCTATTTATTTGTATATATATGTACATACAGTACCAGTCAAAAGATTGGACACATCCTCTCATTCCCAGGTGTTTCTTTATTTGACTATTCTCTACATTGTAGAATAATAGTGAAGGCAGCGAAACTATGAAATAACACACATGGAATCATGTAGTAACCCAAAAAGTGTTTAACAAATCAAAAAATATTTTACATTTAAAAAATGTCAAAGTAGCCAGCCTTTGCCTTAATGACAGCTTTGCACACACTTGTCATTCTCTCAACCAGATTCATGAGGTAGTCACCTGGAATGCATTTCAATTAACAGGTGTGCATTGTAAAAGTTAATTTGTGGAATGTCTTTCCTTCTTAATGCATTTGAACCAATTAGTTGTGTTGTGACAAGGTAGGGGTGGTATATAGAAGATAGCCCATACTATGGCAAGAACAGCTGAAATAAGCAAAGAGAAATGACAGTCCGTCATCACTTTAAGACATGACGGCCAGTCAATCCGGAACATTTCAAGAACTCAAATGCAGTCGCAAAAACCATAAGCGCTATGATGAAACTGGCTCTAATGAGGACCGCCACAGGAAAGGAAAGACCCAGAGTTACCTCTGCTGCAGAGGATAAGTTCATTAGAGTTAACTGCACCTGAGATTGCAGCCCAAACAAATGACAGACACATCTCAACAGTTGAGAGGAGAATGTGTGAATCAGGCCTTCATGGTCAAATTGCTGCAAAGAAACCACTACTAAAGGACACCAATAATAATAAGAGACTAGCCTGGGCCAAGAAACACCAGCAATGGACCTTGGTCTGATGAGTCCACATGTTTTGTTTTTGGTTACAATCACAGTGTCTTTGTGAAACGCATAGTAGGTGAACGGATTTTCTCTGCATGTGTGGTTCCCACAATGAAGCCTGGAGGAGGAGGTGTGATGGTCCTTTGCTGGTGTCACTGTCAGTGATTTATTTAGTATTCCAGGCACACTTAACCAGCATGGCTACCACAGTATTCTGCAGCCATACGCCATCCCATCTGGTTTGCGCTTAGTGGGAGTATCATTTGTTTTTCAACAGGAGAATGACCCAACACACCTCCAGGCTGTGTAAGGGCTATTTGTTCACGAAGGAGAGTGATGGAATGCTGCATCACATGACCTGGCCTCCACAATCACCCGACCTCAACCGAATTGAGATGGTTTGGGATGAGTTGGACTGCAAAGTGAAGGAAAAGCAGCCAACAAATGCTCAGCATATGTGGGAACTCCTTCAAGACTGTTGGAAAAGCATCCAAGTGAAGCTGGTTGAGAAAATGCCAAGAGTGTGCAAAGCTGTCATCAAGGCAAAGGGTGGTTACTTTGAAGAATAAAAAATATAAAATACATTTAGATTTGTTTATATTTTTTTGGTGCTACATGATTCCATATGTGTTTTTTCATAGTTTTGATATCTTCACTATTATTCTACAATGTAGAAAATAGTAAAAAAATAAAGAAAAACCCTTGAATGAGTAGGTGTGTTGAAACGTTTGACTGGCACTGTATATATACAGTCTTTTCCTACTAAATACTTTGTTGAGGAAAAATAGAATTGCTACGATTGTGATATATTGTTGTCTCACTTAGCTATCTTAAAAAGCATGCACTGTAAGTGGCTCTGGATAAGAATGTCTGCTAAATGATTCAAATGGCAATGTAAATAAAGGTTGCCATGCAGAAGCATTCTGTAACTAGAGATGGGAGCTATATAACTACAGTAATGACCATTTTCCTTTATAATCTGGAGAAAATGGCCTCCTTCCATCTATAGAGTCATTTGAGCTTCCTTCAACATGGATGGAGAGAGGAACTATTTATACCACAGCCTGGGGGGTGAGACAGCTGTGTCAGAAGTCAACAGTCTTGGCCTTTCTCTCTGTGCATCAATGCAATCTTCAAGTGTACACACACACACACACACACCAAACACACGCATATTCACACACAACACTCCTCTCATTTTTAAAAATAGAATTTTCACCAAAGATTTTACTCAACATGACAAACCATGCCATATAAACAGAGACACTATATTTAGGAAAGGATATCAGAGCAAGGTTGGAAAGTGAAGAAAGACTGAGACTGATGTTCTGTATTGTGATGTTCTGTATTGTGATCTACTGGCATTTCTGGGACATAATTTTTAATTGTACAAGAAGATTGTTTTGATCTAAGGGAAGCATATCCCTATCTATAGCACCACTGTACAGCATCCACAGCCCAACTAGCACTAGCAGAGCATCATTTGGAAGCTGCAACTATCCTCCTAATCTGTAGGGGTCCCCGGCTCTGATCTGCTCTGCTGCTGGAACTGCTAATGAGAATCAATGTGTCTCTGAAGAAAAGGGATATGGGCAGAAGCGTCTCTGTCTGTCCTTAACCTTGTGGCCCAGTCAAAATGAACAGGCTTGACAGCATAACATTGATAATATAAAATCACATTTACTTAATGTTAGCCACGGTCACTTGAGGGGGAGGCAAGGCCCCATAATTTATTGATGTATTGCTTTGAAGACGACAAGTTACACCCACTGTGATTTGTTATAGCAATAAAAGGATGGACATAGTGTCTCATCTCTCTGTCGAATGTCTCTCTGTCTCTCTCTCTCTCTCTCTCTGATATCCTTCCATCCCTCTATCCCTCTCTCTCTAGCCATTTAGCGTGGTAGCGGGTCTGAGCATGAGCAAATGGTGAAATTATTGCAATTGAAAGATAAGTCAGGGTAATTCCTACGCACTCCTCGCCCAGTCACAATGTGGAGCTGATGACACTTTATTCTTTGGGGACAGGTATTGTATATCATCCAAATGAAGTGGCTGCCGCATGTAGCCCTGGTACTCTGGCTCGTTGTGAGAAAGAAGACATCATTGGCGGATGAGGCCATTCATTAACTGTTACAGTTCAATTCAAAGGGGCTTTATTGGCATGGGAAACATGTTTACATTGCCAAAGAAAGTAGAATAGATAATAAACAAAAGTGAAATAAACAATCAGAAATTAATAGTAAACATTACAGATATAAAAGTTTCAAAATAATGGAAACATTTCAAATACTATATATACTGTATATATACACTACCATTTAAAAGTTTCGGGTCACTTAGAAATGTCCTTGTTTTTTAAAGAAAAACACATTTTTTGTCCATTAAAATAACATCAAATTGATCAGAAATGCAGTGTAGACATTGTTAATGTTGTAAATGACTACTGTAGCTGGAAATGGCTGATTTCTAATGGAATATCTACATAGGCGTACAGAGGCCCATTACCAATGGCACGTTGTGTTAGCTAATTCAAGTTTATCATTTTAAAAGGCTAATTAATCATTAGAAAACCCTTTTGCAATTATGTCAGCACAGCTGAAATCTGTTGCGCTGATTAAAGAAGCAATAAAACTGCCCTTTTTAGACTAGTTGAGTATCCGGAGCATCAGCATTTATGGGTTCGATTACAGGCTCAAAATGGCCAGAAACAAATTACTTTCTTCTGAAACTCATCAGTCTAATCTTGTCCTGAGAAATGAAGGCTATTCCATGCGAGAAATTGGCAAGAAACTGAAGATCTCGTACAATGCTGCTCGTACAATGCCCATATCCCTTTTCTTTTCTTCACAGAACAGCGTAAACTGGCTCTAGTACCCGCACAACACCAGTCTCAACGTCAACAGTGAAGAGGCGACTCCGGGATGCTGGCCTTCTAGGCTGAGTTGCAAAGAAAAAGCCATATCTCAGACTGGCCAATAAAAATAAAAGATGAAGATGGGCAAAATAACACAGACACTGGACAGAGGAACTCTGCCTAGAAGGCCAGCATCCCGGAACTGCCTCTTCACTGTTGACGTTGAGACTGGTGTTTTGTGGTTACTTTTTGGAATCATGAAGTAACCAAAAAAGTGTTAAACAAATCAAATTATATTTTATATTTGAGATTCTTCAAATAGCCACCCTTTGCCTTGATGACAGCTTTGCACACTCTCGGTATTATCTCAACCAGCTTCATGAGGTAGTCACCTGGAATACATTTTAATTATGCCTTGTTAATAGTTCATTTGTAGAATTTATTGTGTTCATAATGTGTTTGAGCCAATCGGTTGTGTTGTTACAAGGCAGGGGGGTATACAGAAGATATACAGCCATATTTGGTAAAATACCAAGTCCATATTTTGGCGAGAACAACTCCAATAAGCAAAGTGAAAAGACAGTCCATCATTACTTCAAGACATGAAGGTCAGTCAATATGGAACATTTCAAGAACTTTGAAAGTTTCTTCAAGTGCAGTCGCAGAAACCATCAAGCGCTATGATGAAACTGGCTCTAATGAGGACCGCCACAGGAATGGAAGACCCAGAGTTACCTCTGCTGCAGAGGATAAGTTTATTAGAGTTATCAGCCTCAGAAATTGCAGCCCAAATAAATGTTTCAAAGTGTTCAAGTAACAGACACATCTCAACATCAACTGTTCAGAGGAGACTGATTCAGGCCTTCATTGTCGAATTGCTGCAAAGAAACCACTACTAAAGGACACCAATAATAAGAAGAGACTTGCTTGGGCCAAGAAACACGAGCAACGGGCATTAGACCGGTGGGAATTTGGAATCCTGATCACAGCCAGTTGTGATACAGCCCAGGATCGAACTTGGGTCTGTAGTGATGCCTCTAGCACTGCGATGCAGTGCCTTGCACCACTGCGCCACTCGGGAGGCCCACCACTGCGCCACTCGGGAGGCCCAACATGCAAATTGTACGAAAGAGAAAATAAATTGACAGATGAATATAGTTTGTTTTTGTGCTTCCCTTGTTGCTCTTTTCTTGTGGCAGCAGGTCACAAGTCTTTCTGCTATGATGGCACATAGATATGAGAGTTTATCTGTGGGTCTGTGTAATCTAAGGGAAGTATGTTTCTTCAATATGGTCATACATTTGGCAGGAGGTTAGCAAGTGCAGCTCAGTTTCCTCCACATTTTGTTGGCAGTGGGCACATAGCCTGTCTTGTCCCCAGAGCCAGGTCTGCCTATGGTGGCCTATCTCAATAGTAAGGCTATGCTCACTGAGTGTGTACAAAGCTTTCCTTAATTTTGGGTCAGTCACAGTGGTCTGGTATTCTGCCACCGTGTACTCTCTGTTTAGGCCAAATACTATTCTAGTTTGCTCTGTTTTTTAATTAGTTCTTTCCAATGTTTCAAGTAAATATATTTTTGTTTTCAGTTGACACTGCCACACTGATTCCTACCACTACTCACACTGAATGATGCTTAGCCTTAGCAGAAGGGAATGGGGCGGGGGGGGGGGGGGGTGGCACCTGGTTGAGAATCTGAATACATTAAAATTAAAGAGTGAATGAGTCTCTGTATGCTGGATAATCACTTTGCATAAAGACATGCATTATCCACAACCCTAATCACTCACATTTTCAATGGCCTGGGGAAAATATAGAGTTATAAAGTAGATGTTTGATAGTTTTGTAATACCGCCTACTCTCTCACGGACAAAATACTAAAATAGTTGCAGAGAGGCAAGTTTAGAGAATGAAAAATACTGTGAGTTAGTAACTCAGAAATCCACCCACCTCCTTCCATTCCTTCCATAATCCTTCAAATCTAGCGCATTAAGATCCTTCTCTGCCACATAAACTGATGCGTTAGACAGTCACAGCTGTAGCTGCTCAAACATCATATCAGAAGACCAGGGAACTGAAGATGTGATATGCATGATGTGACTGATGTCAGGCTGAACCAAGCGATGACAGATCACTGGAAGAGATGGATGAATGGGTGGATTGTGTAGGTGTTCGCTTCGTATTCCTGACTACTGCTCATTAAAAAAACAAAAGACTGCAATTCACCAGAAGGGGGTGAAGTGTGTGTATATGTGTGTATGTGTGCGTGTGTGTGTGTGTGTGTGTGTGTGTGTGTGTGTGTGTGTGTGAGCGTGCGTGTGTGTGTGTCTTCATGTTCGTGAGTTTGTGCTTCTGAATACAAAGTGTTAAAGAACTTCCAACTTGTCGGCCTTCAAATCTCTATCTTCCTCCCTCATAACTTTTCCGCTGTTCATCGTCTTTGTTCCGTTTGGCCTTTTATGTATTCTGTGGCTCTGTGGGTTCACTGGGAGACGCAGAGTGAGTAGGAAGTGAATGAGTAGGAGAACACAGATAACACAACACAATACATTTTGAGTGCCGGTACTGTTTATATTTAGGCGCAGGAGCTCCGTAATACTTTTGAGCTAATACTCTACAAGAGGAACGAGTGCTCGAGCAGTAGAACATTTGAGGCCCAAGTCAAGCTCTGGTTGAACATCTGTTTGCAATAATGTTAATCAGAAATCATCTATATCAGTATGTGTTGCTAGCGTTTCGACTGAAAGGTTCATCATCTGATATGAGTGTGTAATCGTATCACCAACAACATGACATATAAACTACATTTGGAGAGGAGATTTAGATTGTTACCATGGCAACAGCTGGTACAGTGATCAGAAGTGAGAGAATATTGGGAACATACCAGCAAACACCGTAAATGTGCTGAGACTGCTGACAGCTAAAACAACAAGTCAAAATACTCTTATCTGGAAAGTTACACCATGGATACACCATGCCAATTATTAACTTAGATTACTTTAGAAAATAAATAAATAGTAGGTTAAACCAAGAAAGATGGGTTTTCACCTGTTGGTGTCTGTGTTTATAAGTGTTTGTAAGTGTGTATGGTGTGCGTGATAAGCCAACATTAACCAAAGTATTGAGACTTCACAGATGAGACAGCTGGACCAGGCCTCTGGAGGAGACAGTTCATGGCACGCTATCCTATCCCCCATAGTCCCATTAAAACACCTGCCCGGGGACTCATTTTCTCAGCAACCAACCAGCAACCTCCTCACATCCCAGCCCACATCCCCAGAGACCTAGGAACACCTTGGACCAGCACAACATTGGCACGCTATGCACACAATGATATACCCACGTCTATCCCTGTTGCTTTCATGTCAACCGGGTCCTGAGATGGGAGTCTGCTGTCACAAAGGTCCTCAACAACATCTAAGACCTACAACAACAGCTGTATGGCTATGACCAACCTATACCCTCCCTCTAGACCTATAGGAACAGCCTGGACCAGCCCCTCCCCTCCCTCTAGACCTATAGGAACATTTATGACTGGGCCTGCCTCACCAACCACTAACCACCTCCCCTCCCTACAGACCTACACAGGAACACAGACCTGTAGCCAAGCTCTCAACCACCTCCTCCCATCCCCTCCCTATAGACCTAGGAACAACCTGTGACAGCCCTACCCTGGCACGCTAATCCTACAATAACCCCCTTACGTCAACACACCACATCTATCTTTCCCAAGTCAGAAAGACAGGGTGGTTTGTATGAATAAAGAGGGGAGGAGAAGAGGAGAGGAAATAACAATATTAAAGGTGTAGTCAATCACAGGCACAGCGCAGCTGGCTGCGGTGAGACCGACGGGTGCATCGCCTGCATCACTCCAGTAGGAAAGTCATTATTTTCCTGCCATCCTCTTCGCTCCTCACCGGAATATATTAACTTCACAGCTTGAGCTAGCCAGCCCGCCGCTGTCCTCCTTAGCCCAAGAGTGCCTACAACGCTTGTTTTGAAGAGACGCTCGCAATTAGAGTATGGGGAAAAAAGCACACAGAAACGCAATGGTAGAACAACTCCCCATCACCCATGCAGAGAGAGAGAGAGAGAGAGATACAGAGAGAGAGATAGATATAACGAGAGGGAGAGAGAGGAGGGGGGGGGAGAGTCGGCAGAAAACAAGCTCCTGTGGCCCCCTGGAGTCCCACCGCAGAGCAGCACAGCTCAACACCAAAAAAAAAACTAATAATCAGCAGCAAAACTGCCTCTCATAAAGCAAAAAAAACTGGTCTAGCAGATGGATTTCCACTACCTGTCTGACTGAGATTGAGATTCAAATGAGACATTCCCAATCTATTTTTACTTGTATCCCCAACAGTGCACTGACCATCAAAAAAGAATGCATAACAATGCCATATCAGCCATTCAAATTGACGTTGTCGGAAGGCTTTTATTCATTCTGAGCATTATAGTTCAATGGCGCAGACTACATCAAATTTAACACACCACATTATGCATTGGTTTACATGCACGTAAACAATGCCTTCCGGAACCTATATCTCTGAATTTCAAAACATCAGCTGGCTGCTTTGTAAATTAATATCAATGGGTCCTTGACGTATAGGTATTTAAATGCCACGGCGACGGTGGCAGGCGTTTGGAGGAAAAACGTTGTTCCGGTTTTTCCTGAAGACGTAATTCCATGTTTAGCACAATCTGCATAATGTCATAGTACGCCTGGATTTCATTTTCAGCTACAATGCAATACATTTTACGGAGATGATGCTTACATTAGCCAAGGCATAATGCCTGCCTTGTTGAGACAAATCTCAAGATTATGAAGGGACGTGTGTTACTACATACACTCATGAATAACATGAATATGACTCACCTCAAAACAAGTGGATACAAAATAACTGCATTGTTGAAAAATGAGAACATCATCATTAGTGTAGATATGTGTCATGTTAGCAAGTGTGTTTTTTTGTGTGCTGTTATCTTGCAACTGAATTAATAAACGTGATATTAAAACAAATGTGTAGGGTAATGATATTTTATATGGATTCAGTCTCTTACACGTCCCTCAGCTACGGCAATAACACTATGATAATATCATAATCAGGGATCAATTCCTTTAGATCTCAGCTACAGTGTAATAACCCTAAAGGCAATGTATTGTCATATAATAGATGGTCCAGTAATCCCTGAATCATTGTACAAGGTCCTCCTATGGGTACAGCCAAATATCTCTTCTGGAACCCTTTTCTCTAAGGGGCTTTTCTCATTGACAAACGTAGTTTCAATTTCCGTACAATTTCCGTACACTGTATATACAAAAGTATGTGGACCCCTTCAAATTAGTGGATTTGGCTATTTCAGCCACACCCGTTGCTGACAGGTGTATAACATCGAGCACACAGCCATTCAACCTCCATAGCCAAACATTGGCATTAGAATGGCATTATTGAAGTGCTCAGTGACTTTCAACGTGGCACCGACATAGGATGCCACCTTTCCACTAAGTCAGTTTGTCCAATGTTTGCCCTGCTAGAGCTGCTCCGGTCAACTTTAAGTGCTGTTATTGTAAAGTGGGTCAATGGGTCATCCACGAAGTGGGAGGCCACACAAGCTCACAGAATGGGACTCCCGAGTGCTGAAGCGTGTATCATGTAAAAATCTTCTGTCCTCGGTTGAAACTTTTTTTTAATAGATTTTTTATTTTAGCCGGTAAGTTGACTGAGCACAAATTCTAATTTACAGCAACAACCTGGGGAATAGTTACAGGGGAGAGGAGATGAATGAGCCAATTGTACGCTGGGGATGATTTGGTGGCCATGATGGTATGAGGGTCAGATTGGGTGTTTAGCCAGGACTTTAGATGGGGTGTTAAACAGGTGTCCTGACTCTATGTGGTACTAAAGTACTTATTGTAAGAGTAGGGGTGCCACTCTTACAATAAGTACTTTAGTACCACAGAGAGTCAGGACACCCGTTTAACACCCCATCCAAATACGGCACCCTACACAGGGCAATGTCCCCAATCACTGCCCTGGGGAATTTGATAGAGGAAAGGGTGCCTCCTACTGGCCCTCCAACACAACTTCCAGCAGCATCTGGTCTCCAATCCAGGGGACTGACCAGGTCCAACCCTGATTAGTTTCAGAAGCAAGCCAGAAGTGGGATGCAGGGTGGTATGCTGCTGGAAGTGAAACAACCACTACCAAGTTCCAAACTGCCTCTGGAAGCAACATCGGCACAATAACTGTTAGTCGGAAGCATCAAGAAATGGGTTTCCATGGCCGAGCAGCTACACACAAGCTTAAGATCACGATGCGCAATGTCAAGTGTTGGCTGGAGTTGTGTAAAGCTCACCACCATTGGACTCTGGAGCAGTGGAAACAAGTTCCCTGGAATGATTAATCCCTCTTCACCATCTGGCAGTCTGACAAACTAATCTGGGTTTGCGGATGCCTGGAGAACGTTACCTACCCCAAAGCATAGTGTCAACTGTAAAGTTTGTTGGAGGAGGAATAATGGTCTGGGGCTGTTTTTCATGGTTCGGGAGAGCATACAATGACATTCTAGATGAACACCTTTGGGATGAATTGGAACGCAGGGTGCGAGCCAGGCCTAATTGCCCAACATCAGTGCCCCACCTCACTAATGCTCTTGTGGCTGAATGGAAGCAAGTCCCTCCAGCAATGTTCCAACATCTAGCGGGAAGCCTTCCCAGAAGAGTGGAGGCTGTTATAGTAGCAAAGGGGGGACCAACTCCATTTTAATGGCCATGATTTTGGAATGAGATGTTCAACGAGCAGGTGTCCACATGTTTTTGGCCATGTAGTGTAATACGTACATTCAGTTTTACGAATATAAAAGTACAGTAGGCCTGCCTAACAACGTTACAACAAGTCAGGCTTCATTTGTATCAATATACAAATGATTTGGCCTCCATGTGGTAAAAGCTAATTGCGCCTGAAAACATGGGTGTAATATAAGTGAATTAGCTGGGGAGAAGTGACAAGCAACGAGCTGTTTTATAAGGAAGCCCATATCTGCCACCCCCCAAAAAATGCATACATTGAAATGCCTCATGATATGTCAACTCATGCTAAATGAGCCTGTGCTTCAGTCTGATCAACTTCAGCCTTTAGCAACCACAGCTGCAGGTAGCCTACATCCCTTCTGATAACACGTGCTTTACAATCAAACCCCGGATGGCTACCTAGGCCTTTTAAATCCAAAATGATTCCCTGGAATGAATCAATCAACACAATAGTGATGACAGTCTGTATGAATAACTTTAACGACAGATGCAACCCCGCATATAGCAAGCTCAGCCCTGTTATTAGTTATATTGCCCAATCACAGTTGTTGTCTTGGTCTGTGTAAAGAACAATCCCTGTTAGTTTTCAAATAGAATTAATATGAACAAGTACAAGGTTGCTGCAGTTTGACAGGGTTGTAATGTTTTCATCCTCCCTAGGGCAAGGAGTCTATCCATTTTTTAAAAACCACATGACCTCATTAGAAAAATGATCTGGTCCCATTAGTGCACATATAAAAGTGTTTTTTTTCCCCAGCTGAGCTGGTTAGGTTAGCCTACGAGATCAGGAACAGCTCTGGGACCTGTGGTGCCATGTTAAAACTTAAAACATATATATATTCTTTCTGTATGATCTACTATCGACATTGTACTTTTCTTTTGGTGGTGGGATGGGCTTTCATCGGTTTAAGTGGTACAGAGCAGCTGGCAACTTCAGAATGTAACAGACTGCTACTACAATTTCAGGTAAAAACCCAATAAAACAAGTCTCAAATTTTAAGAAAATGTCTATACATTTCAGCTATTTCAAAATCATTGCTCTGCTATTACCATTTATACTGCTGGAGTTCGGGGCTCAACGAGACAATTCTGTTCACGCTGCCCTGCTCGGAGGGGGGCAACTGTCGGGCGAATGTCGTACGCTACCTACGGAGGTAGCGCTAGAGATGTATCAAGTTCGCAAGTTCACATTATTAAAAAAAGTATAGCCGACGGCATTCTCACTAAACCTCAAGAGAATCTGACGTAGTCTGAAAAGGGTCTAAGAGGTTAGATAGAGAGGAGAGGGCCGGGGGCGAAGAATCACTATTCCTTAGAGGTCCATTTACATTAATACTACCCATATAACATAGAGAGAGAGAGAGAGAGAGAGAGAGAAAGAATGTTTGTGTGCGTGTGTGTCATTCCATCCTTCAAGCCCCAGTGGGTTTCTATCGCTCTTTTTTTCCATTCTATCATTCACAAATGGGAGCTGCAGATTAGAGGGATGGATGGAAGGATGAGAGGAGGGAAGAAGGGGAGTAAATACTCATATCTGGTTTAATCCTATCTCTCACAGACCATACACTCCTCCTAAGACGTTATAAGCTAGTCACAGCTCTGGTCATGGGCATATGGGGACGCCATTGAAAATGAAGGTCATAAAATATGGCATGAATGTTAAAGTTTGCTGTGGTTGACTTTGGGTTTCACTGGAAATGACATGAGAAAATCATGGGTAGAATCCATGCAATTTAAAACGATGGTCTTTCAAAGAATACAGGAAATGGTTAGCCTCGTCCCAGATCTGTTCCAACTCTCTGTCTCTCTCGCTCTCCCCCTCTCTCTTCCTCTCTCCTCTATCTCTCTCTCTCTGCAACGTTTAACAAAGCCCCTCAAATGAACATGTAATAAATAAGCAAATGTAAAACCAGGAGGAGCATTGAGAGCGGCTGCTGATGCGAGGGGAGGAAAGAAGAGGGAGGATGACACACAAACACACGCACACATACACAAACACACACACACACCAAAGGAGAGAGAGGAGGATGAGTTTCACAGCCCAGTGCCCTCGCTGCAGTAATAACATGCCTATCATCATTTCCTCACTGTAAGTGCTCTCAGAGTCACAGCAGCGCTCACGGAGGGAGCACGGACACACACACACACACGCACACACACACAGAGCAAGGTGCACGCGTCTGCTACTAGCAGAGCCGTATGACCTCCCTCCCCCTGCTGCCTCACACCATATGAGGCTCTCCCTCCTTCCCTCCCCCTGACTCCAGGGTTCCCGGATCCTGCTCCAGGGGGCCCTAGAGAGCGACAGAGGGCCGCATTAATATGAGGTGCAAATATGTTGCTGTGCCTGCGTGTGATATGTGCTCCAGCATCCTAGGCCAAGACCCAAATGGCATCAGATTCCCTATTAAGTGCACTACTTTTGACCGGCGCTCTGGACAACAGTAGTGCACTGTATAAGAAAAAAAGTGCCATTTGGAAGTCAGCCCTAAGTCTAATCAGAGAGCACCAGCTGCAGCACAGATACACATTTAGCCAAGCCTCTGTTGAAGTCATTAACTCTTAGCTTTGCTGCTAGATACTCCAAGTCCGTTGGGGGTTGGGGGGTGAGTGAGCATGTAAGGGTGTGTGTGAGGTGTGGGGGTGGGGCAGGTGTGTGTGTGTGTTTGTGTGTGTGCGTGTGTGTGTGCGTTTCAGCAAGATGTAAGATAACGCATTTATTTTACATATGAAAGGTGTCCATGAGTTCACTGTCATTTTATGTAGGAGTCCATGGGGTTGTGTTTGCGTGTGTGTGGGGCTGTATGGATTCATGTTGGTATATGGGAGTGCTTGGATGAGTTGGTCTGTGTTAGCGTGTAGGAGAGTAAAGTTATTTTATCTATCTATTGTAAGTGTCCCTTCCCCTCCCAGCCAGAGCTCCATCCAGTCCCTGTGTTAAGACGCTGTAATGTCAGATAACATAGTGTGTGTGTGTGTGTAATAACACACTGTGACGTCAGATTGTGTTGTGCGTGTTTGTAAGTGTGCTGTTATTCTTTCAAACTGTCCTGTTCTTCCCTGTCGTTAGTTTAATGTTCCATGCCTTAGTCCCAGAATCACCTGGTGTGTGTGTGTGTGTGTGTGTGTGACCACTGCTGTGTGTCCTGAGGACTGTTTGATGTGTTACTGCATGTTAAAGTGTACAGTATGTGGGCAGTGGCAAGCTGAATTCAAGTTTATTGCCTATGTACTGAATGTGTGTGTGGATGTTTGCAGTAGTAGTAGTGGTGTGTGTTTGTGTGCACGTCCATCTGATGTGTCTGTGTGTGTGTGTGCGTGCACAAGCAGCATGTGTGCCTGTGCTCACTCTCTGCCTGCATCTATCAGTATTCTGAGGGAGTGGGTGGGTGGTTGGTGGAGGAGGGCGGGTCAGGGAGGCAGAAGGCAGTAGAATTACAGGGCAGGTCAGAGCTGTATAAAACAACCCCCATTATTGTGTTGTCTCTGACTAGGCTCTCTGTACTTACAGCTCACAACACGTGGACCAGAT